>NC_089580.1:144039650-144165217 GCF_019320115.1 Miscanthus floridulus
TCGCCGAGCCCCGCGAAGAGGACGACGCCGGCGAGGCGGTGATGCTCGATGTGTCCGAGCGCCACGTTCCGCTGGTGGTGCCGCTCCTTAGCCCGCGGCGGCGTCGGCGGCGGTGAAGTTGTCCCTGTACGTCAGGTGGCGGTACATGAGCCCCGTGGCGCGCAGCAGCCGCGCCGTGGCCGGCACGTCCGGGGCGGCCTCCACCACCACCCACAGCAGCGGCGGCGCCACCAGGCGCAGCGTGTGCGCCATCCGCGTCAGCGCGGCGGCCCGCTCGCTGGACGCCGCTGGCGTCGACTCCGTCGTCGTGACGAGCACCAGCAGCGGCCCGCGGGGACGCCGGGTCGCCCAGCAGGAGGTCCGCGCCGCCGTGCGCCAGCAGGCTCCGGTTCACGGCCCCGCCGCCCGCGGCCGCCGTCGGCAGCGCACGGACCACGTGGCTGCTGCCCACCCGGCCCGCCGCCACCGCCGCAGGACGTCCAGTCGGACACGGACGACGGAGCGAAGCCGGTGAAGAAGCCCATCACGAAGCAGAGCGAGGAATGCAGCAGCGCCTTCTTCCACAGCTGCGACCCGGCCTGCTTCTTGCCCCGCCCACCGGCGCCGACGTGATCCGTGGACAACCCCATGACAGAGACCAACCAGCACAACGCCAACGCCTGCCTAGCTAGCTCGTCCAACTCCCGGAGGCTGCTGGCGTCGTGTCCCTTAATCCGCGTCGCGTCGTGTCGAAGCCGGCGATGTAAGCGTGGCCTAACTAGCTAGCTTAGCTAGACGACCGCGGCAAGCGGTGGTGGGAGGCAAGCAAATTTGGTAGTGGTGGTGGTTTAAAAAGGGCGGGAGAGGTGACGAGCAGAGGAGGAGTTGATACGAGAAGAGAAGCGGAGCGAGGAGATGAGAGGAGAGGACAGGATGGCAGCAGGCTATAAGCGGAGCGGGCGGGCGGGCGAGGGGAGACGGTGTCGAGTTGGTGTCACGCTTTTTTTCCCCCCTTCATCCCGGACGCAGCAGTAATCATTAGGTGGCGTGCGAGTTAGTGACGCACTAATGCTAACACTTCCCCAACCAAGCGTACGTGTTCGCGTGGCAGCATGGTGTGTTTTCTTCGTAGCCGAGGCTGGACGCGTGCGTGGTGTCTCGGCCTCGCTACCAGTAGTGGGGGTGCTATACATGTCCCATTCCGGACTCTTGCTCCCATGCCTGCGAAAAACGTTAGCACACTGCCGGTGTACTTTGCTAGTACTAGTATTGTATTTTAGTGTACGTCTGTAGTGCATTAAGATATCACTTTTAGAGTTGCCTGCGTTACAATGGCACTGCCACTGTCACCCTAGCTCCTTGGGCTATCCATTTCTAACTCGGCCAAGCAAGCTTCGTTCGGTTCGTTGAAGCGTATCACCGCTTAGGGTCTGTCTGAAACACGTGAAAAATTTCTGTCCTATGTTTTTCTTTGAAATTGAATTGATTTCTATGAAATTACTCGATATCTCTCTTCATCCCTAAAACCAAATATGACAGTATGGACAACCTTACAATCTCAGTCGGCGTCGAGCATGAAGTACTGGCCAAGTCACAGCGGAAAAATTGTGGCAGCCTCGTGTGCTAGCAAATGAGAAAAAAAAATCACGAACATGCTTTAGCATGTAGGAGTATTTCGTTAAGAGGGGTTAGCAAAAGGCAAAATGATACGTTGACGCAGGAACAAATAGATACGTAAACAAATGAGCAGGTCGCAGCAACAGAATTAATTAAAACAAAGAAAACATCACTGGCTATGCATTCCGATCATAAACAAATAAACGAGATCCGTGAAGTATCTAGAGCTTCAATTTATAATTAGTTTTTTTTCTTAAACACAACTCACATTGCATCGATAATACAAAATTGCTGTATAGAAATTAGGGACATTCTGAGTTGTGCTTAAGGAATCCAGACGGGTTTTAATTGTTGACAACTTGACATATAGATAACATGTGACTCGTGCTTAAGGAAATAAACTTTTAGGAGTCAATAAAAGTTTTTTTTCTTTAAGCATGACTCACATGGCATTGATAATGTCAACAATAAAAACCTGTTTGATAAAAACTGATTATTCAATTTGATTTAAATTGTTCCACGTTTTTTTATCTCTATCGACATCGCAGTTCTTGCAACATTCTTCATATTGAGACTTATACATTACTTCCCATATATCATGTGGTGCCATGCGCCATTCTAGTATCCGATCATCTTTTACCACCTCCGTTGCATGAACAACTCTAACCGAGCTACCCCGCTCCGACCATCTTCCTCTGCCTGCGCTTGCACTTGCGCCAATGCTCTGCCCCCACACCCACCTCCTCTGGCGGCCTAGTCGTCTTCTCAAACCCTTTTCTAAGGTCGCAAAGCACAATCCAATCTAATAACTACGTACTCACATTGAACCTAAAGCTACTTGCTGGAAGCGCTGAGAGCTTACCAAAATCCTAACAAAGTCATGTCCACACAATATCACCTGACCAATTACAGGCTTCCTAAATATGAACATGTGCAAAAAGTTATGTATGTAAAATGCGTTTTTATTCAAAATGGACTATTGAATAGCCAAAGGTCAATTTTTTTTCTAGAATTGCTATCTAGCAACCGGATGTTTTGGCCGCCTCCAGCATCCGTTTTTTTGCCCGTTAGATCTTGCACGTTTATGCTCTGGACCGTCCGATCTGGTTGTTTGCTTTTGGCGTTTGATATCCCCGTCGCTGTGGATTTTGTGAGGATGACATGTGGGGTCAAGTTGTCGGTGTTGCACTGTTTGATTTTTTGGGAGTCACGTCGATTTACTCGCTGTCATCTCCCCCTTTCCCCGTTTCCTTCTCATTTCGCTTCGTCTTCTTCCTGGCGACTCGACGCTCTCCGCCGTTGGCGATTGCTAGGGTTTGGCGAGGTACGCTCCTTGTGCTCCATTACATCAAGTTCTTCTCCGACAAGTCGGCGTTCTCCGTTGTTCGCCGTTGCTCCGCGCGCCTCGGCGCTCTCCGCCGTTGGCGAGTTTTTTGTTTCTGGTCGTTTCTTCTTCTCTCCGTTCTAATTTGTTCTCCTCTTTGTGTATGCAAATCTGTGTCCTCCGGCGGTGGCGACTGGTGCGGCGTCTGGCGTTTGTTAGGGTTTGGTAAGTTTTGTTTCGTTTCTGCTCTATTGGATGATGTTTGTTAGGGTTCATTTTCCTTATCTGATTTTGTTGTGATGCTTTCATTTCTTCTCGTATTCCTACACCGGTGGCTGCGTTTGTTGTGATGATGCTCGATTCCTAGGGGTTTGCCAAGGTATGTTCATTCTGCTTCAGTAGATTATGTTTGTTAGGGTTCGTTCTCGTCATTTTGCGTTTTGGCCGTTCTCATTTCTTCTCATATTCCTCCACTCGATTTGTTGTTTTTCGGTGGTGGCGGCTGGCCCTGCTACTGGCGACTCATAGGGACTGTTAAGGTATGTTTTCTTCTCGAGTTTGTCATGTTTTTTATCTAGCTCTTGTGCCTAGTGTGTGGTGCTACTTTTTTTTCTTAATGATGTATGTATGTGTGTTGATGGGTAGATTATTGAAGTTATTTTAGTAGATTCTATTTCCAGTTTAGTTATGTTCAAGTTCAATAGAATAATATTTCTCTTCATGTTGAGTAGAATAGTTTTTTTTTCAAGTTCAATAGAGGTTGATTGATAGCAATTTTGTTTTGGAAAGTTCATGTTCAGGTTAATTTGAGTAAAACTGCTTTTATTTGTTTTCTCTTTGTTCACTGTTGTTTTGGTTGACCATGGATGCCTCCTCTATGTTGTATTTTTCTGCTTATTTGGCTATGCCCAACGAGATTTGAGCATGTAGATTTGTGAAAATGATGTTAATAGGTTATGGTTATGAAATGAATTCCCTGCTATTTTTGTTACGACATGGCCATTTTGTGGAAAATTGAAACATTATGGAGTTTAGGGCACTGGAAGTTGTGACATGTGTTAGCTTTAGAAAAATTACATTAGCCTGTTTCTATGAGTTGTCATCTTGACTGATTGTTGTTGCCTTTTAGGAGATGCATTATCAAAGGCTGTTTAGTTGATGGTGTGTTGTATTTCATGCTGTGATTTCAAGATGAAAGATCAATCTCGTTTTAAGACTAGATTACTTGTTTTGTAGCTTATATTTTACTTTCCTAGACTGTAGTTTTATGCTTATTTATGGTTTGGGAATAGTTGTTTTCTTTTATTTTTTGGGAATGGTCTTAACAATGTTGCAGTGTCTTACTACATCTGTTTTGGAGTAGATTTGTGTGATGTTACCCTTGTATAGTAGTTTGTCGTATAGTTGGTACTTAGACTTGTATGTATACTAGGCAAGGCAATAGAGCAAATGAGTTTACGGTGCCACCCTTTCATAGTTTTAGCCATGTGTAGGGTTAAATTATATGCTAATATTACTATTTTTACATCCTAGGACTCAATGTAATTTTTTCCAAATCATAGTGTAATTTTAGTATTTTTTTTGTTGGTGTAAGTTTTTGTTTTTGAGTTTTATGAATTGTGCTTAGGTGATCAACCTTATGCAATGAAAGATAGCTGACTTGTGTTCTTTTGCATATTCTCTACTGCTTATTCTTTAATTTTTCTTTTTTTCATCTTTTGTTTTTATGTGCTATCTGAACTGTGCTCATTTCCCATGTTCTATCTTGAGCATAGCAGTTCTGATTCTTTCCTATATTCTTAGTTCACTTTAGATTTTTAGGATTTAAATGATTGAAGTTTTAGTAGGTTGTTTTTGTTGTCAGAGTTTGGTTTAGTTTGTAGGAAAATTGATTGCAGTTTCTTTATAATAGTAAACTGTTAGAGTTTCAGTTTCTCAATATTGTTGTATTTGTTTTCTTTTGGGTAGTGCAGCAGCATGTGTTAAGTTTTGTTAATTGTCATATTTTGATCTAGCAAATGGGTTGGTTATAGAGCTATCAGATCCTAATCTCTGAATTTATCTTCTTGTTTAGTTTGTAAAATGCATCAACTATTCAATCAGCATGCCTATCTACATGATTTAGCAGATGAGGAATAGTGCATGCTATTAAATGAGTCGGATTTACGAATACTGGACCAACTGTTTACTAGGATGAAGCCCTTTCCTTAACCAAATTTAGAGCTATGAACAAGTGTTTAACTGACTTAGGTTTGAAAGTAGTATGTTTTTTATATCTTTGTTCTGTTGTTGTCTATATTTTCTGCTAGAAGCTGTAGCGGTTGTGGCTGCAGCATCTCTAGCTGGTACTGTAGCTAAGCTGCTAGAAGTTGCTCTTTGTATTGTGCTTACTCTGTAGTATGCCTTTACCTCCAAGTGGTTGAACCTGGTGACCTTTTAAATGCATGACTCTCCATAACCATAAGTCCATGTCTTATACGGTTTTTGCTCTTGTGTAGTATAATTTGTTTATCCCAACCGTATTTTAGAATGCAAGTTTTCATCATTATTTCTTATGGTATGGCATGTGCATGAATATGTGCTTAGACTTTCATATTGCTGCAAGTTCTGTGTAAATATTTATGACCTGTACTTTCTAGATGGGTACACCATGATTGCTATTATGTATTATCTCTCTGACCTGTGCATGAATATTATATTTGTTTAGTAACTAGTGTGTTTCAGTATAATTACTTGGGGCATCAGTTTTAGTTCTATTAGTTTTTTAATTTGTTTTTTAATTTGTTAATTTTTTGTTAGATGGTTCGGAAAAGGCCTGGTGTTGTTGTTGATATATCTAGTTCTGATGATTCTGAAAATGATGATTTGGATGATGTGCAGTGTTCTCAACTTCCTTATATGGATTATGATTCATATCAATCTGCTTCGGATACTCTGGATGTATCAGATGTGAGTGTTCTGATTGTACTTCAGTTTCATATTTTTGTATTTTATGTATATGTAAATGTTTTTTAGTTAATTTTTTTTGGTGATTGCAGGGTGATTCTTCTAGTGACAATTCAAGTTTTGACCAACATTTGTATGAGAAGTGCTTGAAAGATGTATGGATTTGTTCTTTTCCCCTTTTTTCTCAATAGGTTTCTTTTTTACTGCTTTCATTTACTAAAATAATTTGTTGTTTGTTTAGTACGAGAAGATTAGGAATATGAAGAGAAGGCTAAAAATTGCATTGAGCCATAAGGTTAGTAATCCTTCTTGCTATTTTTGTCAGTGTTTTGTAGCTTTGTGGATTGCATGTTTTCTGTTTTTTAATATAATTCTAGTCTAAGAAGATGAAATCTATAAAGAAGTCTAAGGAGGGATTCACAAGATTTTCTGCTACAACTTTTATGAATGTGATTTCCTCTTTGTCCCCTGAGAAGAAGGCTGTCATTGCTAGCTATGGGTTTGGTTCTCTGTTGTTGATTGATAAATGCTTTGTGCCAAATAGTTTTGCTAAGTGGGTTGCACATTTAGTTGATCCCAAATCTGTTGATGTTGTTCATGATGGAAAGGTAATCTCACCGACTGAGGAGTCAGCTCATCTTGTTCTAGATCTTCCTATTGGTACAAGACCCTTCCCTTCTGATCCAAGTGCTGGCAAGGATTTTGTATTATCGAAGTTTGGAAAGTCTAAGATTCCGCTAGTTTCTTTTTTTGCTGATAAGTTGATCAAGAGGGAAGATTTGTTAGATGAGGACATGCTTATTTGTTTCATGATTGTTGCTTTGAGCAGTTTCTTGTGCCCCAATACGAATACTGTTCCAAGCCCAAAGTACTTTGGCACATTTGAAGATGTTGAGCACATTAAAGATTTTCAAGTGGTGTGCTTATGTGCTACATTGGTTACTTGATCATGTCAAGGCATTCAATGGAGGTAAAGATGATAAAGCGAAACGTTGTTTAGGTCTTGGTGGTTATCTGTATTATCTTGCGGTAAGTTTCTTTTTTAATTATAGATATGATTCTTGTAATATTTTGTTATGAGTATTTATTTTGTTTATTTCTACTATAGGAATGATGTAGTATTTGGGTTTATGTGTTGCTTTGGCATTTATTTCTATGTTGTTTGTGAGTTTTGTTTTGTGCTTTGTTTTCTTCAAGATATTATTTTATTATCTCTTCTGTTTTAAGTCTAGTCTGTATTATATTTTTATATGGTTGATCTAGGAACTAGTGTTTCCTATGAGCCATTAAGGTTGTTTACCTGGATCATATTGATTTTTGGCAAAGGCAACTTGTTGGCTCTATTCCTCAAATATCTGTGTGGAAGGGTGATTTGATTCAGTTTTATGCTAATCTTGACATCAAATCTCCTGGTGTTTATGGTATTGGTTACAGACCTTTGGTTGACTTTGAGAAAACATGCTATTATAAGGTTAGATCTATTTTTTGCATTCTTTCTGTTGTGATTAATTCTAAGTCATGCATTGTTTGGTTATTTATTTATTTTTTAATTTTTTAGACAGCGTGGTCGCCTTAAGACTGTGGTTTCTGCTGATGACCTTGATTCTATTTTTTGTGATAAAATGGAATCTGTTTCTAGTTGTAAGCTCTCTTTAGCTTTGAAGTTCAAGATATCTCAGTTGGTTGACAAGCATTCCTTTAACTGTGGTTCGTCCTTCGATTTGGATATCATTTCTCTTGGGAATGTGTCCAAAGACTACCAAGATATGTTCGCAAAGTTGATGCAGCATGTGCGTACTATTGATTTGAGATCGAAGGAGTTGATTGTGGATGTTATGGAAGCTATTGCTCAGACTGATCCATCTGTTGAAGATGATGATCCCTTATTTGTTGCTGCAAGTCCAGATGAAGATAAAAGTGATCCTGTTATTGTTCCTGGTATGAAAGGGGATTGCTGTTGCTCATGATTTTTACTTTGTTTATATAATTTTTCTTTTTTTGGTTCTTTTACAATTTTGAATCTTAATTCTATGCAGATTCTGTTCCCAAAGTCTCTCAGAGTATACGTGTTGGTAATAATCAGCCTATTGATGTTGATTTGGAGGAGAAGTTGAAAAAGAGTAAGTGTTATGTTTTGTATTAATGGTACTTTGTATTTTTCAAGTTTTTTGTATTTGATGATTTCACTTTATATAGTACCCTTGATTCTTGTTTTTTTATAGTTTGACTGTTAAGCCTAGTGTTTTGTATCTTGTTTTTAGTGTTTCCTATCATCAATTTTCAGGCTTGTAATCCTTGTATTATGATTATGCTTACCATTCAGTTTAGTTGTTATAATATGCTGTAGTAGGAAGACCACTTTGCTATATAAGTAGTGGTAAGGACCTTGTTGTTTGCTATTATATTTTTTCATTGTTTGCTATCAGCATTTTTTTTGCAATTGTTTGTTTTCTTATTTTAGTGTTGATCTCTTCTTTAGGAAGTTCCGTTGTTTTAAGCCAGAGATTGAAACCTATGTCTTCCCCTTAGATGGGTGCTAAAGTCAGGCTTGTTCATGCTTCTGTTCGTAACCCTTTGGCTGATAGAACTAATGTTGCTTCTCATTCTGGTGGTTGTCATATTTCTTCTAATTTGGATAGGGATGTCATTCTTATTGATAAAGAGAATGTTGTTATCCCTGATTCGATTCTGTCTCCCCATTTCCTTTTCAACATCTATCTAGATTGTTTCCATCTAAGGTATAGTGTGATAAGATTTCTCTCTTTGTTTTCCTTTTTTTCTTTCTATTGTAAGCTTATTGTTTTTTGTTTTAATTTGTAGTTGTCTCAAGATTCTTAGAATGGCTCTGTGAGTAGTAGAGATGAGGTTAGGTCCTAATTTTCTGTTGTTTGTTGTATTTGTTTTTAAATTTTTGTATTCTATTATTGTTGTTGTCTTGTTTATATTTCATTTTATTTTTTAGGATCATGTAATTATGCAAACTCTTATGTTTTCTGATGAAAAAACTCCCCGTATTACACCTAAACTTTCTAAGAAGCCTCCAATGCTGCCTCTGAGTCACAGTGCTGTGAAGAATTCTAAAAATTCTGCTGCCAAAGGAAATGTTAGTCTTCCTTCTTTCTTTTTGATTTTGTCATTTATATATATATAATTTATATTTATAATTGTTCGTCTTTCTTGTTTTTAGGATACTTCTCCTGTTGTTTGTACTGGTTCAAGGTCCTTTTCTGATAAAGTCAGAGTTGAAACTAAAAAATCTGATGTTATCTATAATTCCAAGTTGGAAAAAGCGAGGATGAGCTCAGAAACTCCTAATTTGTTTCTAAACAAAACCCATGGTTTTCCATTAGATTCTTCTATTGATCCAGCAGGTGTGGCTGGTTGTTCTGATTTCAAATCAAGGGATTCATCAACTGGTGGGAAAGTTCCTGTTCATGGTCCTAGAAGGATGGTTTGTCCAAGTCGATATTATGGTGATGATTTTGATAATCTTCAAGAGAAATTTAAAGTTTCAAAATCTGAAATTGCAAACTACAAGGCTATCTGTGCTTTGTCGAAGTCTAGTCCCAGCAAGTAATTGCTTGTTTTTTTGTTATTGATAGTGCTCCTGTATATTTCTTAGTTTTTTATGTAACTAATCCTTTTTTACCTTTTTTGTTATTTGTAGGGAGGATGCTTTGTATTTTGGAGGTGTTCGTTGTACATAATGGTCCCTTGGAGAATCTATGAACCCAGGTGGTAAAGTAAATAATTTTGTGGTGGCTGCATTTTGCTATCATCTATTTTGCCGTCCTGATGGTCATCCAGATGTTTCGAAGTGGCATTACTTCTTTTCTAACATTTTAGTAAGTGTTGGATGTTATGTTGTCGGCATAGAAATTTTATCCCATGCCGAGGGCACACGAGCAAGCCGGAAGGGTCTGCTCGATGGAGCTGTAGATCCGCCTAGCTTCAACGCAGGGGTGGTCGATCCGATGTACTTCTTCCGAGACATGCCAGTCAATTTGACCCTGCAATTGACATGGAGAGAAAGCTAATCAGTAATTTAAGGCGGAACATACCGGTGTTGTCAGACAGTCCCGAATGTGCGGCTCTGAGAGTAGATATGGAAGGAGTCGATTTCAGTATACTCATAGGAATAAATCAGTTAAAGCTCATGGGGTTGTGTAAGAAAAATCGGAAATCATTCAAGATGAATATCGTTATTTAGACAAATATTAGTCAATGGCAATAAGATGTCAACAATAATTAGTTCATACTAAGCCAATGACTATAAGTAACCGATTCTCTTTAATATAAAAGAAACAGCTCATCATCATTTAACCATTTAATAAAGATAAATCTAATGAACATATTAGATCTTATCTATCTCTATGACTAGTGGGGCATGAGGCAGAATCATGCAGACCGTAGAAACAACAATAGATTCGACGACCCTAACTTATTACTAATATAAGTGGGGCATGAGGCGGAATCATGCAGGCCATAATACAATAATAAGATCATGGGGCTAACACATCTTTCAACCTATCTTTACCTCAACGGTCTCGTGATGTGAACTGTTCGTAAAAGCACTCGATATCGGCTAAAACAACCGATTTAGGCATAGCGCATAGTTAAGGTCATGCCCTATCAGAAATAGATCTACCAAATAACAATCTCCACTCTGCGGTGCTAACAGTGGGGTGTGAGGCAGAATCACATAGGCTGTGATAACGGGCCATGGAACAGTTTTCACTAGCCAATAGATCTACTCAAGATCAGACATGCCTTAACCACACACTATGCACGATCAAGATTGCCATAAAACAGCCGATAAAACATAACTCATCATTTAAAGTATAGATTAGATTAAATTTAGATTAACAAACAATGGGTTAAAAAAGATATAAGGCCGATCTAGATCAATCCCGATCGGGCGAAATGATATTGCTGTAATTAGATGAATAATGAAAGCAATAAGCAATATCGGTAACTTAATGAATCTATCCGAAAGAACGCCACCCTTAGATAGAGCCGATAACTTGACCTTAATCTAGTTCGAGCAGTGGAGGTTGATTGGATCGATGCAGCCGTACTTGAACTAAACAAGAGTTGATAACTAGCTTATACCAGAGTCATAGTGGAGGTTGACCGGATCGATGCAGCCGTACGAATAGAAGTATAAGCCATGATGGTACTTACAGAGAAGCTGGAGGTCGACCGGACCGATGCAGCCCTGCTCGCTGAAGAACTCATCGAGATCTACTCAACTCCTACTCCAAGGGGTGTCCGAAGCTGAAAAAAGTAAGTAACTTATATTGGATTGATTGTGTGTCCTTTACAATAACCGGGGGTCTAATATTTATACTCGGAGCCTAGACATGAATCCTACTCGAACACGACTCATTATAATCTTCGGCATAGATGAAAACATTCCTAATTTAAGATAACTTGGACCCTAATCTTTCCCTTTTTGTAGAGTCCGATATGTAGTTTCCTGGCGCCAACCATAGCTCATCATCGCTCTCTGCTGATGTCATTCAAAGAGATGCAATTCTAGATTCATATCAGAATCAGCTGATATCGATCTTTATGCAATCAATTCCTTGATGGGCACGATTTTAGAAGCCTTCGAATTCCCGTGTTCCTCTCCTAAATTTTGGTGTAAACACATGCCCTCCAATTTTGGGATAAAAGTGATTTTATTCCAAAATTCCTATTTATCTGTTTACCACGCCGCAACCATTTTTGCTCCGAGATATACGCGCGACTCCTGACTTCTCGGGCTGAGTCTTATATAATGCCCCAATAGTATCCTTTCTGACTCACTCGGCCTGTGCTTTCCCTTCTTTCTCGAACAAATCTCAACAGCCGACGTCGCCATCGCCAAAACTTCTACACTAGCAAATCTTTCACCCTGTCAAGCCCTTATTCAAGCTGCCTTCCTCAGATTCAAATCTACTTTGGTTTTCTATTCTCGAAATGTTGGTCGTTACCCTGTCAACCATGTCCCTGAGGTATGCTTTCAAATTTCTATTCTCGAAATGTTGGTCGTTACCCTGTATTTCCTTTATCCTTAAATTCATTTTATCCGATTTCTAAGAAATGAGGAACAAAATCTTGATTCCATCAGTTGTTGCTTCCAACGTTTATTTTCTTGGGCCTATGGGTGATCCTAATCCATCTTATTTCATCTGCCAAGAAACCAACCAAATCCCCTTCAAACAGTCTGCAGTGGATTTGTCCTCTTGGAATACCAAAACTCCCTTTAGAAATTGGCCTAAAATGTCCAAGGGATGGAGAGATTGGTTCCGTAGGGTATCCAAGAAAAAGGGCGGAGATTGGGAGGTGTATGATTGAAATCAATGTTTGACACTCTCGTTATCAGGGATGGAGAGGAATGATTCACTCTTGATTTCTGCATCTTATTTCTAGTCCAATGCCTTGATCGCCTTCATTTTTTGTCACGGCCCGATGACCATTACCCTAGCCGATGTTTACATGTTGACCGGCCTTAGAATAACTGGATCAATGCAACCTTATAAATACTTGAGCACTGGTTCCAAGAGATTAGCCAAAATATCATATTGTTCTAGATGGGCAAGTTATATCATGAACCATATTGGAGACGAATCAACTGTCAGTGAGAGGGAATATGTAGGTTTTTTGAATGTGTGGCTGGAGAGATTCGTCTTCTATGGGTCGTCTTGTGGTCTGACTTATAACCATAAGCTTATGACAGAGCATCTGGTAGTAGGCAAGGAAATCCCCCTTGGAAAGTATCTGCTAGGGGCTGCTTATCATCTGTTGTATCAGGTAACTGCCCAATTACTGAAGAATGAACCAGTGCATACTATCAGTGGCCCTTGGTGGTTGATACAGCTATGGTTGAACCTGTATATGCACAAGATTGTCAGTTTTGATCTTAGAAACCTCAACTTTCCTTTTGCCAATTTTGATGAGGAATATAAGGGTGAGAAGGAAGAACCCGCCAGTGCTTGAGCTATGGCGAGGCTGCATCAACCATAGTAATTGATGTCAATGTTGACCATCTCTTTAAAAAATTTTACAGAGGGTTTGATGCAGAAGTCCTGACTTGGATGCCATATGATGAGGATGAAAACAATGAGTTAATCTTTCCATTCAAATTCCGATTTGAATCAGGCTGTTCGGATGAGACGGCGGCTGCAATCTTCAATTCTTTTATCAAGCCCTGTGTCCTAGATGAATTTCATCACATCTGCGACAAAATGGCTATGAGTTCCTTCACCCTAGGCAACCTTCCAACTTATGAGTTTTACAACCCTTCATTTGTGGCTCGTTAGTTTGGCCTTGGTCAATTGCCTCCTCAACTGTTCTTCAAGAACACACTGAAGCCACGGGAAGATATCGGTGAGGTGATGGAAGCCTCTAGAGTTTTTCAATTGGGGTCAAATCTACCTTCCCTTTGCTTATATGACTGGATTAGAGCTATCTTATCTTCCACTCTTTTTGATTCCTGGTGGCAAGAATGGTGCTCCCACCTCTTCTATGGGCTGGTTCACCCTTTGTGCATAGCTCTGGATGGGGAATTTGCTTCTACTAGCGAGGTAACTTTTTATTCCCTTTTTAGAGAAATTACTTGGTGAATTCTCCTGCCGACTGTTCTAACCAACTATCGTGACACATCAATCTTCAAAGCGCAAGGAAGCTCAAGGGACAACCTAGAAACCCACTACTGGGAAGAGACTCCATAGAATGAGACCATCAGCTGCTCAGGTAAACAATTTATCTCCGTCTTAAAAATGTTATTCAACTGTTGATCCCGTTCTTCCACAGCTATCGAGCATTGCGTCTCAACCTACTCTAGGTGCGAGACTGCTATCCCAGGTGTTTGACTCAGCACTACCTGAACCCCCATCGGCTGGTCCTCAAGAGAAGCCGATTTCAGTTGAAATAACCGATGCTTCCATAACAGCAGAAAATGTGAGTTTTATCTTTGATGCTTGTTAGAGAATTTTCTTTAACTTTTGATCTATTTTGGCTTCCATTCCTCATCTGGCTTTTATCATGCCAAACACTTCCTGAGGAAACACCCACACAAGAGCAGGACCCTAATAGTCCACTTAATGATCCTATCAGCATCGAAGGTGATCCTATTGATTCCCTAGCTCAACATGCAACTGATGGTAAGGAAGTTAAATGTCCCCTTTATTCCTCTACAATAATCATGAACTAAAATTTGACATTGCAGATATCAATGTCGAAAGCTCAGAGCTGATTCGACCAGATGCTATTGGTGCATCATCAACTATTCCTCCTCTCTAGATAGAGGCTACTACAGAGAAGGTACTACATCCTCTTTGCCATCCATTTGTTATAAATTGACTTAATCCTCCTAATCAAGCTCTCTTTATACATAGGCACTCAATCTTCCAGCCCTGAGTTACTCTTTCAATCTTGAGGATTATTTTGATGAAGATGAAATCAGTTCGTCAGCCACTTCCTCCAAGGGAACCTTGCCAGAAGAGATCAGAAATTAGCTAAGAGATGTCCTGCCAATGTTTGAAAAGAATATAGCCGATCTGGTCCAAGGCGCTGATCCAATGCATAGAGTCTTCTTGGCCATCAAGTGTAATCCATCCCTAGCCCTCTCTAGGGTCTTGTCTCCTTTTTCCTTCTTTGAAGATCAGGTCCTGAAGGTGAAACTGGCTTAAACGAATCTATTTGATCATGAAACTCTATTGGCCAAGGGGAACTCAAACATGCAAGAGGCTAAAGAACTGTCACAGTTGATTGATCACTTGAAGAACTCCTCCCTCAGTGTTGACCCAGAATTGTCTCGACTGGAAGCCAGATGTGCAGAACTTGAGAAGGAGCTAGGAAATGTGAAAGCCGCCATTGATTGTCATAAGTCCATCCTAGCTCAAATACCTGATGCCATTCAACAAAAGAAACAGGAACTGTTGGCCAAAGTTAGAGAAGGTAGAGCTATCCGAAGTAGCCTCGAGAGCATTCCTGAATTAGCCAAAGAAGACAAACAACAGATCGCAGAAGCTGATGCTATTCGGCTAGAAGTGTTGAAAGCGATCCATGATGTTCTAGACTTGTAATTCGTATATCAACATATGTCTTGTGTAGAACCAATGACAACCATACTCCCCATTGTCTCACTGTGTTTTTCTTTGTTTCGACTAAAGAATCGATTTGAAAATAGCTGATTCTAGACTCCTGATCTTAATCCCATTTAGGTCTGAAAACACGGCCTTTATTAAGAGAGCCCTTAGATCTTCCATCCTTAGTCACCTGGCGCCGTATTCTCTTCGGTATTAGTGAGGTAGCGCTTCACCTTCTATTGATTGTAGTTGCCTTTTGCACGTCCCAAGGCATCCACTTCTTCGCTTCGTGGCTTCAACTACTAGCCGAGGGCTTCAGCCTTGAACATATCTACACTTGCAACCGTTCCTGTTCCCTTGCACTTCTCCACCTTTGCAAAACTCCATAGCGGCCTTCCTCCCTTCCTGTAGATCCAATTAATCCCATGCCTGGCGAAGATAACCGCGGCAAGCGTGCAGCGGAGGAGATCCTAGAGGAGAACATGACGATGAACTAGCACCTCCGATGCATGAGGTAAGATTGTCATCCTCTGTTCATGATGATGATCTATTCTGACTTGCCTATAGGTTCATCATAAATGACAGTCTTCGTCCCCTCCCTAGGGTCGGCAAGCCCTTTGATGCTGCATCTTCCACACCGGCTTCATCATCAGATTCTTCCAACTCATATAATGGCGACGATGCCCGGTGCTTCTTTCGAGAATGGAGGGCGACCGAGGACCGCTATTTCGAGGTGAATCAGAAAAAACGGCTAGCTTGAGATCCATCTTGGGGTCTTCCAAGTAGCCCTTAATGTGGCTGAGGAGGAGGCCAGTGTTGTTCGAGCGTGGCTGGCTGAATCTGACGCCGTGGTGGCAGGTAAGATGAGTTCCATGAATGCTTCTATTATGGTTTCCACTGTCTTTGTCTTGATAATTTTCTATGATCGCCAGCCCAGACGGTGCAGTTGGAGTCTCTCCAACTAGCGGTGAATGTGGCCACGGATGCCGTCAACGCTCGAAGCTCTCTCATCAACGATTGCCTCCAAGACATACTGGCCCGCGTTCAGGAGATCGCCCTCCACGGCGTTCATCATGGCGCATTGGTGGTGCTAACTATGGTGCAAGTCCAGACCAGATATGAGCTCCACACCATGGAGACTGGCTTCCCGATGGGCGACGGCCCTGAGGAACATGAGGATCTGCTCGAAGAATTCATCATTGCTGCAGAGGCCATTGTGGACATTACATCCGCTCAGGATGTAGTGAACAAGGTCTTCGATTAGTTTGTACTTAGGGTAAACTGATGAACAAAGACTCTTGTTCTTTCATGAATGTGTCTCAGTGTAATGCCCCTGTATGTGTCATGAATGTTTTTGCTTTTATTTCTTGCTCTGGAGGCGATACATATCGTATCGGCTTTTATGTCTTTGAAGACTTTTCATTTTTTTTGAACTAGAGGCGATACCTTTCTGGTATCGGTTTTTAGAGCCAATGACTAAACGAATCGGCTATCAAGTGTTGATCACATGCTAGGATAACATCCCTTTACGCAGAACTTTTCATACCAAAGGTTAAACGATCGGTCAACCTAGGTCAAGCATCCCATTAAGCAAAATAGAACTTCCTTTAATAGATCTATCAACTCTGAATTGCATTTATGACTCGACTTAGCATTCACATATGTCGGCCTAAGCCCATCTCCTGGACCAGTGCTTATTCTCCTTTAATCCGACGGCCGACGTGGAACCGTGACTATTTACTAAAACAAACTCTCAGAGCTGATCGCTTGCATCGGCTGTTGGCTTTCATTGCTGATTTTAATGAAGCCTCCTTCCCATAACTTGCCAGAAAAGCATTCGAAATCTCCTAGTTCCCAAAAAACTAGATCGGCTGTTGCGATGCTCACAAACTCATCAGCGCGAACCAATTCGACATCATCTCGATGCCATTGAATCAAACACTGATGCATGGTCGATGGTACATCAATAGTTCGCATGAATCTAATCATGACTAAGGAGCAAACTGTACGACCCTTTTCCATCGATGATGAAGAATGTGGTGAGCAAAGTCTTACTCCTGATTGTCAGTTCGACCTTTATTGCCCCTAGGTCTTAGACGCATTACCTCCAAAATCTTTAAGCATTATGTCAGTCTCCATCAGATCTCTTGGTCCCTTGCCAAGTTTATGAAAAGTGGTATAAGGCATGAGATTGACAGAAGCACCTCCATCCATCAACATCTTGTTCATCGGCTTCCCATCAATAAAACCTTTCACATATAAAGCTTTTAGGTGCCGATGCTTGACTAGTTTATCAAATATTGCTTGCTGTATAACCATCAACTTGGCAACTATCTCCTCATACTCCGATTCATCGAAATCCAAATAAACTTCTTGATCTACCGGAGCTCTGAATTCTGGTGGCAACAGAAAATTCATTTGAATATTAGCCGATGGTTGCTTTCTATCGGATGTTTGCTTAGTACGTCATACTTAAGGTTTATCGGATGCCTGAGCCTGTTCCAACTCTCTGCCTCTTAGGCATTGCACCCTTCTCTTCTGGCTTCTTGTGAAACCTCCCGGACACCATTGGCCTTCCTACCAAACATATCTTCCTTCATTACTTACTTCTACGTAATCAGCCCAGTTTTGATCAATAACTCTTTTTCCAAGTTGATTATGAACACTTCCATTTTTAAGCGCCGATCCATGTTATTGTGATGATATGCATCTTGAGCATGGATAGACCGGTGGTTGGCTTGAGATTGCCTAAACTCCTAATACTGATCGCTGCACTCAGGACAGCTATCCCTGGTAGGCAACTTCAAACCTTCGTTCCAGCAATGTCTAAAGAAAGGATAATTCCAATGCAATTCAGCTTGCTTTCTTTCATACCTCTCTTTTTCCTATTGATGCTGGTATTCTTGCTTTTCTAACCAACGCTGATAACCCTTTTCCTTCTGCCGCTGCCATTTATTTAACAGAATTTGAGATGTAACTCATGGCTTTGTCGCCCCTTCTTTTGACGCTTCTCTCTACTCATATTAGCTCTCTTGTTTGTCACGATGTCTCCTAATTTCTTTGTATTCGTCGGCCGATATTTGCCTCTCAGGATCGACTGCTCTAGCTTCTCTTGATTTGGTTGATGTTAGGACCTTAGTCTTTCATTTGAGGAACCATGTTTTGATCTCTTGGGAAAGGATTATCATCAACTTTCTTTTTTCGAGGCGTATCAAATTTGAGCCTTCCTTGCTGAATAGCCCTCTGTATATGCTGCCGGAAAATTCTACATTCATTAGTGGAATGAGAAGTAGTGTTATGGAATTTGCAAAACTTCTTATTCTTCAACTGATCAGGGGGCAACATAACATGATTATCGGGCAACTTGATCTATCCCTTCTCAAGCAAGAAATTGAAGAGCTTGTCTGATTTGGTGACATCAAAGTCATAGCTCTCCTCAACTCCTCTTCCCTAAGGATTTGGCACCATTATTGTCTTTTTGCCCCAATTCCATTCAGCCACAACAACCTCTTCTTCTTCATCTTCATAGCCATCATCGATTGAGTATAGATTATAAGCTTTGGCCACTGTGGTACTCTTATGGAATCGGGTATCTCTGCACATATTCTGGAATTGGCTATTGAGCGCTGCCACTCGTTGAGCCAATTGACCCAAGTTGTCAAATTCTTGTCCTAACAGTTTTTCTTTTCACATTGACAGCATTCCTTGAACAGCTAAAGCAACTAGCTGATCATCGACCAAGTTTAATGAGAAGCATAAGTTTCTAGTCTCTCGGAACCTCTAAAGAAACTCAGTGCCCAATTCATTAGTTTCATCCGTATAATTGTCAAATCGGTAATCTTCTTTTCTCCAGTCCTAGTATAAAAATATATATGAAATTTCTTCTCGAGGTCAGCCCAGTTTTTCAATGGAGTTGACTAGCAGTGATGAAAACCAAATGAAGGCTGGTCCTGATAGGAACAAGGAGAAGAAACGAACTCGATGGGCCTCTTCAACGGACGCTTCACCCAACTATGTAAGATATCGACTGACATGTTCTATTATGCTTGTGTTGTCTTGGCCAGTGAACTTAGCAAACTCTAGAAGCCTATAATTTGCAAGAAGAGCGACTAAATCATACCATTCTGGATATGGGCGTTTGTAAGAAAAGGTTAGCCCTTTTAGCTTTAGACCGAACTGATTCTTTATCATCTCGGTCACCTTTAGCAATAACTCGTCAGCATGTGAATTTGGATTTCTCTACACCTGCTAACCCATCTGTGGATTGAAATCCCATGTGCCCTAATACCCTAGATTTGGAATCATGTGAAGGGTGTTATAATCTGTGCCATAATGATACCCCTATGGAATCTCTATCTACTGGGTCCTTTGCTAGTTTGCTGCTTAAAGTCTCTGATTGTAGACATGAGGATCTATATCTCTACGGATCCTTTGAATTGATGGTGCTATTTTTTGAGCCGACGATGGTATGTGGCCTGATGTGCCAAAATTAATCACCTGGTTTTGACCTTGCCCCGCCGGCTGTTGCACATGCTGCACTGACGATCCAGGATTATACCGTGTCTGATTCATAGTAGTACCTTGAGCTTGTTCAGATGAACTCTAAACTATCTGGACATCATCATTACCAGCTAGTGCTGCTTCTTGATGACTGGTACCAACTTGATTAGTCCCTTGGGTTGATGGATGTGGAATGTTGTAATAAGCCAGCCCAACTTGACTAACTGGAAACCCATGAATCACCTCTTTCATGGCATTGTGGAATGTGTCCAAGAAAGCTTCATTATGGTTGATATGGCATCACGAACAGATTTGTTTACAACTTCCATAAAGAAACACCTTTCTTCAGCTTCAACTATATCTGTCTGCCCGTGTAATAGAACTCTTGGTAGTGGATATTTCTGAACAATTGTGTTGTCACGGGTTTTGATGTAGGACAACAAACACTTGTTCTGAAACTCTTCTATAGCTTTGTCGATGACATCTTTATCTCCATCAGGTAGATCTTCATAATGTACCATAAGGATGTCATTGTTGTTGTGAACTTCCATGATGATTGTGGAGTCCCACTAGGTGTGCCAGAACATGTGTCGGCATAGAAATTTTGTCCCATGCTGAGGGCACACGAGCAAGCCAGAAGGGTCTGCTCGATGGAGCTATAGATCCGCCTGGCTTCAACGCAGGGGTGGTCGATCCTACATACTCCTCCCAAGACAAGCTAGCCAATTTGACCTTGCAATTGACAAGGAGAGAAAGCTAATCAGTACTTTAAGGTGGAACATGCTGATGTTGCCAGACAGTCCCGAATGTGCGGCTCTAAGAGCCGATATGGAAGTTAGTCGATTTTAGCATACTCATAGGAATAAATCAGTTAAAGCTCATGGGATTGTGTAAGAAAAACTGGTTATCATTCCAGATGAATATCGTTATTTAGACAAATATTAGCCAATGACAATAAGATGTCAATAATAATTAGTTCATACTAAGCCAATGACTGCAAGTAATCAAATCCCTTTTATATAAAAGAAACAGCTCATCATCATTTAACCATTTAATAAAGATAAATCTAATGAACATATTAGATCTTATCTATCGCTATGACCAGTGGGGCATGAGGTAGAATCATGCAAGCCATAGAAACAACAATAGATTCAATGGCCCTAACTTATTACTAACATTAGTGGGGCATGAGGCAGAATCATGCAGGCCATAATACAATAATAAGATCATAGGACTAACACATCTTTCAACCTATCTTTACCTCAATGGTCTCGTGATGTGAACTGTTCGTGAAAGCACTCGATATCGGCTAAAACAGCCAATTCAGGCATAGCGCACAATTAAGGTCATGCCCTATCAGGAACAAATCTATCAAATAACGATCTCCACTCCACGGTGCTAATAGTGGGGTGTGAGGCAAAATCACGCAGGCCATGATAACGGGCCATAGAACGGTTTTCACTAGCCAATAGATCTACTCAATATCAGATATGCCTTAACCGCACACTATGCATGATCAAGATTGACATAAAACAACCGATAAAACATAACTCATCGTTTAAAGTACATATTAGATCAAATTTAGATTAACAAATGATGGGTTAAAAAAAGATATAAGGCCGATCTAGATCAATCCCGATCGGACGAAGTCATATTGCTGTAATCAGATGAATAATGAAAGCAATAAGCAATATCGATAACTTAATGAATATATCTGAAGGAACGTCACCCTTAGATAGAGCCGATAACTTGACCTTAATCTAGTTCGAGCAGTGGAGGTCGACCGGATGGATGTAGCCGTACTTGAACTAAACAAGAGTCGATAACTAGCTTATACTAGAGTCGTAGTGGAGGTCGACCAGATCGATGCAGCCGTACAAATAGAAGTATAAGCCATGACGGTACTTATAGACAAGCCGGAGGTCGGCCAGACCGATGCAGCCCTGCTCGCTGAAGAACTCACCGGGATCTACTCTACTCCTACTCCTAAGGGGTGGCCGGAGCCAAAAAAAAGTAAGTAACTTGTATTGGATTGATTGTGTGTCCTTTACAATAACCGGGGGGCTAATATTTATACCCGGAGCCTAGACATGAATCCTACTCGAACAAGACTCATTACAATCTTTGGCATAGACGAAAACATTCCTAATTTAAGATAACTTGGACACTAATCTTTCCCTTTTTATAGAGTTCGATATGTAGTTTTCTAGCACCAACCGTAGCTCATCATCGCTCTCTGCTGACGTCATTCAAAGAGATTCGATTCTAGAATCGTATCTGAATCAGCTGATATCGATCCTTATGCAATTGATTCCTTGATGAGCACGATTTCGGAAGCCTTCGAATTCCCGCGTTCCTCTCCCAAATTTTGGTGTAAACATATGTGTTAGTTAATTTCATCTTTTTTTAGTTCTAAATTTTTTGAGTTTGAAGGACAATCTTCTCAAAGATCATGGTGAAGTTGATGGTGATGTGATGATGAGAGCTTTTCAGCGTTCTGCAAAGGCCAGGCCACTTCATCGTTCCGACTTGGTAGGTTTTGAAGTAAAGTTTTCCAAGGTTGATGCTCCTTTTTTTTTTAATTTTTTTGCTTTCTTATTTTAGTATTTATTGTAATTTTTTTTTGCTTGTGCAGTTGTATTTCCCAACTTTCTATGAAGATCAATGGTTTGTCTTTGTTGTTGATATTAAGGATATGAATTTTGTGTTCTTTGATTCATTCTATTCTGAACTTCATGCTTACCAGCAATATGCTAGGGAAAAGATGGTATGTTTTGTTTCACTAGCTTTATTATTCTTTTTTGTGTTTTTGATTAAATGTTTTGATGATCTTTTTCTGTTTTCTGATCTAGATTCTAGAATTCCAATTTTGGTGAGACAGGTTTGTCAAGTTTGATATCAAGTTCAGTGAATATGGTGTTATATATCCAGTGTGCCGAAGTATCTCCAGATAATAAGTATGTGTGTGTGCTTTTTAGTAATTTTGATTTGTGTTAAGTTTTTTTTTATTTGTCTTTATTCTTGTATATTTTTATTTTTTGTTATGCTTACCTTTGTCACTTTTTTGTTTTATCATATTAATCTTTTTTCTTTTAATTAATGTAGTGTTGATTCAGGAGTTTGTGCTATGATGTTTCTTGTGAATATGGTGTTATATATCCAAGTGTGCTGAAGTAGTCTCCAGATAATAGGTGTGTGTGTGTGTGCTTTTTAGTAATTTTGATTTGTGTTAAGTTTTTTTATTTCTCTTTATTCTTGTATATTTTTCTTTTTTGTTATGCTTACCTTTGTCACTTTTTTGTTTTATCATATTAATCTTTTTTCTTTTAATTAATGTAGTGTTGATTCAGGAGTTTGTGCTATGATGTTTCCTGAGCACTGGTCATCGCCAAGATCTTCTATGTTTTATTTGTTCAGCAGCAAAGATATTCCAAATATCAGGATCAAGTTATGCAATGAGATGTTGTTTAACCCTAGGAACACTGGTAACAAGAGTCCAGTCATTACCTATGATCACAATCAGGTATTGTCGATGCTTTCTTCTTCTTTTTTTTGACTTGTTTTTTTAGTTGACTGTATGTCTTTTTTTCAGGAAGGTGGCTCTCACTAGATGTTTTTTCTTGCTTTCTTTTCTACTTTAGTCTTCATTGCCTGCAGTATTTTTGCTGGTCTGTAAAGGTATTAATGCTGTGTCAAAAACTTTTGGTCTCCCTGTCATGTAATAGGGTAGTACTTAAGGAAGTGCCTTACAATATGTTTGTGTTGTGTTGCACATCATACAAGCAAACTTTATATTACAGTTCTTAAGTCTAATATAGTATGACATATGTTGATGTTTCTCTGAAAAATGTCTTGCTGACTTCTTGTTCTCTTCCACCCTCTTCTTCTACTTCTTTGTTGTAGCTGTAGAGTTGTTCTCCTCTACATCAGTGTTCTTTTTTTATGCTTTCTTCATTCTCTTTGTCTTTGGCTTACTTGGTGATGCTGTCAGGAGAAAATTTGTTCACAATGGTGTTGTTGTGTAATTGTATCAATATACATGCTAAATGATATTAGTTAGTAACAAATATGTTTTTGTGTGATATTTACCTAAAATTTCATTTGTTGTTGATTTCTTCTTCTTCTTGGTCTCTTTGTGCTTCATTTTCTCCTTTACTTCTTCTATTGCAGTCTTCATTCTCTTTGGTTTTGGTGGCCTGCATTTCTTTGTTGTTGTATTTGGATCTTGAATAATATTTTCTAAACCATTGACCTTAGTATCTGTTGTTTCACCTGTTTGTACTTATGTATGTGAGTTTGGTTCATTCTGATCGTCCTCAATGGCTTGAGGTGCTAGTAACTTTTCTAGGTGCAAGTCAATCCTTTCCATTTCTGCCATAAGGTAATCTATTGCTTCTTCCTTTTTAGATGCTTTTGAATTCAGTATAGTGGATTTCCTTGATAGTATATTGAATCTTAGCAGAGAACTTGTAGCAGCTGTTTTGTCTTCTAATCTTTGTTTGATCAATCTCATATCTTTTTTCCTCCACTTGTCTAGTATGTGCTTATCTTGTATGCTGCTAATTTCCTTTTCTATTATCACTTTCAGAATATGGGAGCAGAGTATGCCATCTTTGCTGAATTTGGCATAGATGCAACTGGATTCTTTTTTCCCTTCTGTGAGGTCAGTCAGCACTATATATTTCCTTATCCTTTGTACCTTATAAACCTGGTTGCTTCTTTGCCATACTTCAAAGGCCTTGTCTTGTTCAATTTCCTTGTAAGTGAGTGTTGAAGTATCTTTTAGCTAAACCTAGAATTTCTTGTATATGTTTCTATTGTATAACTCATGTGCTTGCTTCTCAAATGTGTATCCGAAGAGTAGTTCCTTTGGTCTTTTTTGGTTGTTGTAGTGGTCCTCTAGGCTCTCTGCTCTATCTATTGTTTCAATTATGCATTCGTACTCCCACAGAAAGCTGATAATACTATAGGTTGGACCCATATTTTCTTTGAATCTTGCATTTGTAGCCTCGCTTCTTGATGTGGTTTGGATGAAAGGAAAGAAATCATTTTTGTAGTAGACTGGCATGAATCTTTTCCTTGTCTCCCACATTTTTGTGAAGTAGTTGTTGATCTCTAGTGCTCTTTCCTTGATCATATTCTACCACAAGTACTCCAATTCCTGTTTTGTGACACAGTTGTTCACTATGTCTTCAAATTCCTCATATAGGCCATCTTTAGCTACAAATACTTTGATGTTCTTTGAGTAGTATTTAGTCTTGATGTGGAAAAGGCAATTTCTTTGCCTTGTATTTGGCATCACCTCTTCAATTGTTGTTTTCATAGCTTTGTCCTGGTCAGTTATTATAGTTTGAGGGTGCTTGCCTCCCATCGACTCTAGGAATGTTTTGAAACCCCATCTGAATGTTGTTGTTGTATCATCATGTAGGAAGGCGCATCCAAAAATGCATGTATGTCCATGGCCAGTGATTCCTACAAAAGGCGCAAAAGGTAATATGTATCTGTTTGTCATATATGTTGTGTCAAAGCTGACACAGTCTCTGAAATCTGCATAGTATTTCAGGGAAGATCCATCTCTCCAAAAGATATTTTTCACTTTGTTGTCATCATCTAACTCAAATTTGTAGAAGAAGGTAGAATCTTCACTCTTCTTGATTCTGAAGCTGTCTAATACCTTGGTCATATCTATTCCCCTTATTTCTCTATTTAACTTTGTTCTGAAGTTGCTCACGTCTTTTTCTTCACTGGTAGTGCTATAGGTCCTCCTCTGAGATATGATAGTATAGAAATCATTTTCCTTGTAGGAATATTGTTATCATTCAAGGTTCTGATTAATGACTTCTCCATTTCTGTCATATATTTGTGTCCACCGAACTGTTGGTTTCTCTGCCCTAGTTGTAGTTCATGGTTGTGCTCCAAGTCTAGCCTTATAATCCTCCAAATGTCACCTACTTCTTTCACAACCATCACACATGGGCAGTTTGTTTTTGCTATCACATTTGTTTATCTCTTTGTACCTTTTTTGCCAATATCCTTGTCAATTGCTGCCTCTTGTTGATATGTTGTTTTTGGCTCCTCTTCTTTTCCATGTTTGTGACACTTCATTGTGACTTTAGTTATCTCACCGTTCCTTTTCTTATTTCTAGTCCTGAAGACATGGACTACGACAACTTCAAACCCAGCAAGGTATGCATAGAAGTTGAAAAAGTGTTGAGCTATATTTTTTCTTTGAATTCCATACCTAAGTGTGGGGTGTGCATGCTATTGATATCTGCATTATTGCCTTCAGAAGCTGATATTTGCTCTCTACTGATGAATTCATCTATTTCCTGTTCAGTGAGTTCTTGACTTCCCTTTCCTTCTGCAGTGTCTATCTCTTCTACTGGTACTATTTCATTATTTGTTGTTTCTAAATTTGTCCTAGTCAGGTCTAATGTTGTCCTTGACACATGTTCTTCTACAACGCTTGTAGCTTCTTGTATTACTTGAAGTTGCATGTTTTTTAAGATACCATTCTGCCATTGTTCTTCTTCTTGCTCTGATAAGTATTCTTCATCCCAATTCCTGAGTTGGTAGTCCTAAAATTGTGAATAATAGTTCTAATTAATTATTTTATTTATCATACTGAATGTTGTTGTAGTAAATGTATATGTAGTTTGGGATCATGTTTTTAGAGTGTTACCTCTAAATCTGAAGTTGAGTAATTGAAATTGGTTTTTGTTTCAGGAATGTTGTTCATGTTTTCAACAGCAATCTACCAAAGAAAAAGGTTGTTAGCAATCAGGCAAGTTATTGATGTATTTTTTTCATGTTTACCTCTTTTCCTTTTTGAGCATTAGATATGGCATATTCATCTCATGTGTAATAGTTTGATATTTGTTCCTACAATTATAGAGTTCCCTGCATTTATTTTGATTAATAAATTAGATAGTTTCTGTGATAAATAAACAATAGTAAGGTGTTTGTCAATAGCTGTATTTGAATTTTGCATATCTATAATTTGTTTCTGTTTGTACCAGGAAAATATCTGGACCTAGTAACATACTTGTGTATGATCCCTGCATTTCTTGGGAAAACTATAACATGCATGAAAATTATTACATTATGAGTACACTAAATTTACAGTTGTATAGGTGGAGTAAGTTAATGAATTTTGAATTGTAAACTTGCTTACAGAGTATGTTTCTTCTTGGAGTTCCTGATTTGTTCCATGAGTAGTCCTGTTAAGCTCTCCTGTGATAATTGTATCATATTTTTAGTTGGTTTTTTTAATGGTACTAAATGGTTAATGTATGAGAAGTTTTTTGTTGCTTACCTTGCTTGTGCTGTGTAATTGAGAAATGTGTGCACTGGTTTGAGTGATTCTTGATGCATTCATGTTTGAGCTTGACCCAGAAATAGGAGTAGCTTCTTCTGTAGTTGTTCTTTGTCTTGATGTTCCATCATCTCTCTATTTTTCAATAGCTGATGTGTTATACATCTTGCTAGTAACTTCTGTATTTTCTTATTTTGAATTTCATACCTAGAAGTTGTACATGAGCCCGAAGCAGTCTTGCCATTGGTTCATTGGAGGCATTAAAGTTGTTGCTCCAAATGGATTTGCAAGGTAGCCGAATTGTGCCTGAATTTTTTAATTTTTCATGGTTATATGAATTTGATTTAGTATTTGAGTTGTACTTTTAATTAGTGAGTTTTATTTAGGTTTGAGAGGTACCTGATTTTGATTTCCTTACAATGAGGTTGCTGTAAATTTGTCCTTGTCTGTAATTCCCTGCATTGAACAAATAAGAAGAAGTTGTAAGTACCAATAGTAATTTAGATAACTAATTTTGAATTCGTCTTGCACATAACATTAGTATTGTAGTATCATTATTAGCTACATAGTTTATTTAGGATCTATTGAGACTCTAGAACGTAAAATTGTTGTACTATGTAGTAAGGTTATGGCAATCTAGCAGACTTTTGCTTACTTTTTTAGAATTGGAGCAGAAGTTGTTTGTTCTGTGCATCTAAATTATGTGGAGATCCATTACTGCTAGTACTTTGTGATTAAATTTGGTGCTTACCTGTGTTTTATCTCCTTCTTTATCCCAAGGTTGCTACTAGGATCGATTTGGAGGTTCCATTGCTCTTGGTTTCTTTGAATCCTGTAGTCAGATCTGCCTTCGATTTGTGTCCTCCTTTGTCGACTGGATGGGTCTAGTGGTTCAGGTTAGTTTCCTTTGTTTACTTGTATGCCCTTCTTTTGGTTATATCAGATTCGTTTTGACCTTCTTGGTTGGCAAGTTCGTGTTTTTTGAGTTTTGCCCCTTCCTTTTGTTCTTTTTTGCTTGAAGTGCTCTCTCTTTTGGGCTTTCTAGATATGCATATCCTGAGTTGGGCTTTTAATAAATGTTAGGTGGTTCGTGACAATGATTGGGCCTTGCTGAAGGAGTTGTTGTTATCTTTGTGGGCTTTGTTTTGGGCCTTTTTGAGTCATATTGGCTTGTTCGGTCCATTTTTAATATCAGTAACTCTTTGGTAGTTGTGCATTTACTCTCAACGTGTGGTTTATGAGTGGTCGTACTCCCTCACTAGTTTTCTCTTGATACCTGGTCCTGCATTTACTCCTAGCCTTTGCGATTCTCTCGTTGTTTCCCATTTATATGGGCGACCATTCGGATCTTGTTTTCTGAAGTGCCCTTTGTTTCTTTATAAAGCACTTGGCTTCCTCTTAGGGTTATGTTCTTCTCATTTCTATCCATTCTCTTCTTTGTGTGGCTACAACCCATTTGTGAAACATGTAAGTTTTGTTTTCTTTAAGTCTCTGTTCATCTAGATACCTAACTTCGTATGGATGTCTAAATTGTTTTGGTTGACAATCTGTTAGTTCAGTTTACTATAGATTGTGTTTAGTTCTATCTCTTTTCCTGACTATTTGAGTTTTCCTTGGTTTATGTCTATCTCATTGTTTTGCTTTTTTATCTATGTTGAAGTAGACTCTTAGGTATTTCTTAGATCAGTAGGGTTTTTAGATCTTATTGTTTTTTGTTTTTGTCATTCTCATTATTTTTTGGAAGGGTAAGGAGTGTTAGGTTTCCATTTAGTGTTTTTTTCAAGGACCATGTTGAGTCATCAATTGCCTCTGTTAGTAACTGAGCTTGCTTGTTTAGATGCTTTCTGTAACACCTCTGGTGTTACGAGCTTGCTTAGCACTTAGGTTAAGGTCAACAAAAAAACAATTTATATAAACAAAAATAAAATATAACTTGTGTGTAGTACTTATGTAGAGATGATGAGCAAGTGGTGTAGTTGAAAATGCAACTTTAATTTTTGAAAACAAATGTTGTTAACTAGTGTTCTTGAGAGCTCAAAAATCGAATCCAAAATTTAAACTAGAACTCTTCGTGAATCGGCAAGAAATTGAACTTATGTTTAAAATGCCATTTTTGGTGAATTATATTGTGCACGACTGACCCGTCCTTGTTCAGAAGTTACTGCTACATTGTGACTTCATGCTCTGTGTTTGTCTTTCCATACTCCTTTCTACGCTCTTGTCGGATCCTGGCCCTGCAGCCGTACTTGTCATTAATGGCCTTGGACACTGCTCGCCTCGAGCGCACAAAAATTCTAGCTGGTTTATTTGTAGTTACCCCACGTAGGAATCGAAGGTGGACTACGCTAGGACCACTGACCGCTCTGCCATTACATAAGGGCCTGGCCGAGCCATTGGTACCACCATGTGATGCACTCTAGCTCACTTAGCCCTTCCTCTTGAGCAAGCTTTTTTCGCTCAATCCTCCCTTGCAACCACCCATCAGGATGGCAGGAGCCTAGGTTAGCAGCCACTGCATGAACACTGAGGGTTTTCTCAAAATCCTGTATGCCACCCTACAAAAGATTGGAGTCAAAGATCGTCCCGAGTATGAGAGCCGTGAGTATGAGAAGCATGGCACTGAGCGATGTGAGGTCACCATCTAGATTGGGAAGAGTGAAGAGTTCCCCGATATCACCGAAGCCTAGAATGTGACCGCAACCGGGTTTTGCTTCGGTGACACCTTTGCCAGATCAATGAAGAGCCCATTGCTCGTACCCCCATGAGGTTATTTTCACCTTTGGAAAAGAATCGACGGGTATGGAGGGCTCGCATGGAGGCTTTGCAAGGGCGGGATGCGCAAGAAGATAGTCCAACCATGGTGCACTTAACCATGTAGGCTTTGCAAGGGCGGGATGCACAAGAAGACAGTCCAACCATGGTGCACTTAACCACATACTTGCTTACTCTGGATGTGCAGTATGCCCGGCAGACCTTGGAGCTAAGGAAGTGTATGTGCCGTGCCGAAGAAGCCGAGATCTTCTCTAGGATGCTGTAGGTGCAGCTCACTGAAGCACATGTCGATGCGGTAGCCATAGAGAGTTGTGAAACTGCCATGTCAGAAGCCCTAAAGGAGGCCGAAGATCGGCAAGTCCATCAGCTGGAGGAGGCCTACCTTGTCACCAGGGCTAAGCGTAGGACACTGGCCGCTAAAAGACAAGATCCCTTGATCTTGGAGGGAATCCCTATCCACCCACCGGAAAGAGAGAGAATCAGTGTTGCAGTACCACCTGCACCCCCACCCTCGGAGTTTTCAGAAGGAGAGCCCTTGCTTCCCCACACTCAACCACTACCATGAGAGGAAGCAAATCCATAGCTAGGCAGTAGAAGAAACCACCGAGCCCGGGGATGAAGCTATGTGGTCTGGTAAAATAGATTACTTGCCTTAGGGAGGTGTATCCGTAGTCTATGGTGTTTCTCGTTGCTATCCTCTAGTGTGTAATCCTTTTGTTGTATTTTGTCCATAGTTGTTATGATCATCTAGTCGTAGTGGGCACGCAATGTGTCGAGAGTGGGAGAGTAAGTGCATGCATGTTGTACCAGTGTAAGGGCATTTGGAATGTGCATGTTGTTTATTCCATTGTGTTTGATACGTCAATTTACCCTTAGGTTCCTTTAGACTTGCTTAGGGTTCTCGAGACGACGTCCATCAGTTATGAGAGAAGAAACCATTCTGATGCAAGCAGAATAATTAGGATTGGATAACAGAGGATATTGTATCAACTAATTGTGGATGTCCCCATAGAAAATTTGAATCTACTTGTCGATGTTTCGTACAAGCACCGGCAAGTAAATTTATAGTGATGCGCGTTAGGCCCAGATGGTGCGCTAAAGGACACAAGATTTATACTGGTTTGGGCTGAATGTCCTTACGTCCAGTCTGTGCTGCTCGTGTTATTAGCACCGAAAATAGTTCGTAGTAGGGGGTACAAATGGTCGAGAGAGGGACTGGTCCCAAGTCTCTGGTGGAAGGGTCAAAAGGATGCCAAAAGCTTGGTAGCAGCTTGACTGTGTGTAATGTGTGTTGTGTTGTCGAAAGTCCATCCCCTTGTTGGAGGAAGCACATCCCCTTTTATAGATGAAGGGGATGGCTTTACAAGTGAGAGGGCAAGGGTGCGTACGCTACCCAGCCCTGCTGTTCACGTCTACCAAGCCTTGTTTGTTCATTCCACCGGGTACGAGAGAATGGTAAGTGCCTACAATACTGTCGATGCCACTGTAGAATGTCAGGATGGCTATAGAGTACTGCTCCGCGCAGGGTATGAACGCTGGTATAGTGGTCTTGAATTATGAGCCTTGCCCAGCCTTGCTCTGCACGCCTTCTGGTTCCTATGAGTCCCTGTCAGAGGGATGCGGGGTTGGGGTCCGAAGTAGCGCTGTGGGCAAGGCCTTCCGATCGGAGAGGGCATCCGGAGGCTGAAGCGAGTGCTCTGATCTGGTGGTCCCGAGGGGCTATGAAGCGGGTGCCACTCCCTTGGGACCATAACGTGGTGACAACACATCCATCATTTGTGGAGGACGCGAGTCCTTTCTTGGACCGTAGTGGTTGTCGTATGTCTACGTCGGGTTCCGTGTCCGAGGGCTGAAGGTGGCGCCTACAACTCTGTAGGGCGAAGAGCAAGCGCCCACAACACTACTCAGGCTCTGCTACACCTAGAAGGGTCTAAAGCACCCATCCCGTCATTCCTTGGTAGTCCTTTTCCTGCCGGGGCGTAGGGTATGGTCCTCGAAGCCGCGGTTGACCCGAACATCTTGTCCTACCCTGTAGCTATCATCATGAGGGGACGGGGAGAGGTTGACAGGCGAGCTGAAACTAGTCTTTGGACATCAGGTGAGGCAAGGTCAGTCCTCAGACGTCAGATGAGCCAGAGTCTAGCCCTTAGCCCTCGAGCGAGGCGGAGCTGGCCGAAGGGTGTTGGGCGAGGTGGAACCAAACTCCTATCATTTGGGCAAGGAAAGCAGCGGCGTCCTTGTTCGTCCAGGAGTTTTTAATGTTCGATGGTTATTAGTTCCACCTCCTAAGGTACCCTGGTGTTAGGTCCCCGACAGTAGCCCCCGAGCCCCTAGGTGATTTGGACAGAATCGCTCGGGGGGTGTTTTCGATTTCGTCGGAGTTAATTTGCCAGAGGGTGCGCGCGAGCGCACCCGATGGGTGTAGCCCCTGAGCCCCCGGGTGATCTGAGTAGAGTCGCCCGGGGGGTAGTATCGGACCCTTCGTGGGTAAGGCTGAAAGACTTGGTTTTTCATTGACGGGATATTTTTAAGGGAATCGTGCTGTTTCGCTCGCGGGAATTTTAGTCAGTGCCGGCCTGGCTGGGGCCTGACTGTGGATTGAGGCCCTGGCGACGCTTGCATCCTTGAGTCTTGGTAGTTTGCGGGCCTATCCCTCGTTGGGATGGGCCTTTGGCTTCAGGACCCTAGGTGGGCCGGAAGGAAAAGCTCTGTGACCCATGTCCTCTCGATGGAGAGAGAGTCCTAGTCCGCCGGGGGAAGGCGAACCGCCCGGTGCGATTTTTCGGGAAGGGATAGGGATTGTGTGCGCGTATCCCGCGAGGTGACATGGCAGTGCCCGTGGCAGGCTCAAAGATCGAGGCGGACGGTTGCCCTTCTCGCATCTGTCACCCCTATAAAACCACGGGGTTCGCCCCCAGGGTTCCGCATTTTGCCTCCTCACCTTCACGTGCTTAGCCTCCACCGTCAATCACCTGTGCCTCTTGCACCCGTACTGCCTCCACCGTCAAACTCACTGCTGCCTTCTTCCCCGGGCTGCTCCTACCATCACAATGGACCCGGGGTACAAATCCAACATCTCTCATTAGCGCTTAGAGGACCTCATCCGCCGAGGCCTCCTTCGCCCGTTGACCGCCGCCGAGGAGTGGTGGCTGCCTGGTGAAGAGGGGGAACCGGAGCCACCTGAAGGGTACGTCGTTTCTTTTGCCCACTTCCATGAGTGAGGATACACCACGCCCGCCCATCAGTTCCTTCGGGGACTGATGGACTACTACCAGATGGAGCTTCAACACCTTACCCCCAACGGGATTTAGCACATTGCGGCGTTCGTCGCCCTGTGCGAGGGGTTCTTAGGGATCGATCCCCACTTTGACCTATGGCGGTACCTCTTTGCCATCAATTTCATGAAGAGGCAGGTTGGGAAGCAAGATCTGCATGCGCCGGTGGGGTGCGCCAGCATCCACCTTCGCAGCACCCGGGCGGGGGCGTATCCGTTGAAGCATCTGACCACCTCTAACAAGGGGTGGCATTCGCAATGGTTCTACGTCAAGAATGGCGCCACCGCTCCCTTGCTAGCCTTCACCGGGCGCTACATCTTGGAGGCCCCGAAGTCGTGGGGATGGGGCATTCAGGCCAAGGACAAGAAGCATCTCAATGGCCTTCTCGCTGCCCTCCAAACTCTGAAGGAGAGGGGTGTGAAGGGGTCAGGGATTATTGGTGCTTACCACACGAGGAGGGTTGCACCGCTGATGGCGCACGCGCTTCCCCTATATCAGATGGTGCCTGAAGCATCGTTTGAAGGGACGACGCTTGTCGATGATGTGCTCCCTCCTTCCGAGGTGGCACAGCATATTAAGGAGGCGATGGAGCCCACAAAGGACTCCGTTGGCGCCATCCTCGACTTTGTGTATCCGGTGCCGGGTCATCCCCCGATACGGCCGGAGCCGGGGTTTGTTGACTTTGTAAGTTTTCTTTTCCCTTGCTCCTCTTTTCGCTTGAAATTTCTGATCCTCTTATGCTAACCGTGGGATAGCGGGATCAGCCAGGGGGACTGTTCTTCAAGAATAGCCCAGTTCTGCTATCGAAGGACTCAGCCCGGGCGGCAGCAAATTGCACCCTGGCCAGTCGGGACAAGAAGACAAGGGAGCTCATGAAGAAGAAGGCGATACGGAAGCAGCAAGCTCGCGATCGAGGAGAGGAGACTAGCAGTGATGACGACGATGATGATGACGACGACGACGATGAGACGGCAGCCGGCGTGGATTAGGGTGACCTAGTGAATGAGGACTCGCTGTCCCTACAGGGACCCCTTCCATTCCACACGGAGGGAAGTGAGTCCACGGGGACAGTGGAGCCGGGCCTGCCTCTAGGTCCGACGGGAGCCGGAGGATCCATCGTCACCCGCAGGGTGCCGGCAGTGGATAGGTGGATGGGAGGGGACAGATCTGAGACCATCCCCGAGGTACTAGTGGAGGGGGCGGCTTTGATGCCATGGCCCATGAGCTGATGGAGGGGGGCGGTTCTAGCGCCGCGCCCCATGAGCCGATGGAGGGGAGCGGCTCTAGTGCCGCGCCCCAGAGGCAAGAGAGATGAGCCCCCCTATGTCGGAGCAGGGGGCAGGCTTAAAATGGTCCCACCCACATGAGTTGGAGCAAGGGTCTAGGGGTTCATCCCCGAAACATACCTGTCGACCAAAAGCATCAGAGTACGTCACCGATTCCCCTCGTTCTCTTCCTTTATTTTTCCGTTCCACCCTTATGCCCTTTTTCCGTTTTGCAGATTCTTGCGACGGGGCCACCCTTTGGGGCCGGCACCTAGGAAGAGCCTTGCCCTTCAGGAGGGACGTATCACGCTGCCCGGCGTCACCCCTATTTTGGGCAGGAGTGACGCTACCGCTGCTGCCTCGTTGGCTGGTCCAGCGGCGTCTGCGGTGGCGCTCGTGCCCTTGGTGGTTGTCGAGCAGGTAGCCACGACCGCAACAAGCCGGGAGCAGCCGGATGCGGCCGCGGTGGCGTCCAAGGGGGTGGCGCATTCCGTGCCCTCGACGACCCAAGTGATGGCGCTAGACATGGGCCGAGCGGAGTTGGATGCCGCCGCGGTGGCGTTTGACGGAGCAGCGCAGTTCGCACCGCCGGGGGCCCCGCTGGAGGTGGCCGCAACCACGACAAGCCTGGCGGGGTCGGATATTGCCGTGGTGGCGTTCGAGGGGATGGCTCAATCCGCACCACCGGCGATCCAGGCCATGGTGCCCGAGGCAGGCTGGATGGAGGAGGACATGGCCAGAGGGTCTTCGGTCATCATGACGATGGTGGGGAGGACCCAAAGGGACCCACCCTTGGCCCTGCGGTTAGGAGGCAGCCGCTCTCCCATGAGGAGAGAGCCGCGGCTCTGGTGGATGGCCACCGAGGACCCATCATCGGCTCTGTTCTCGCTCAATGATGCTGCTGAGAGCCTGGAGCGGGAGAATCTAGACATCGGGTTCTCGGCCGCGTTGAATGCCTTGAATGAGGCCAGTGGTGCCTTGCGCGAAATCCTCGCTCCTTCTAGCCGGGTATCCGCTTGATCTTTTCGCTTGTTCTCTTCTTTCTTCACATATTTTTTCGTGTCTTCTGATTTTGGTCCTTTTTTAGAACATTGTTGCTTGTAGCCGAGACAAGTCCTGGTTCCTTCATGAGCAAAAGGCAGAATGGGACCGCCTTGCCGAGGAGGCTAGGCTGCGAGGAGATGTAGGCACGCAACTTGCTGCCGCCCAGCAGTGGGAGGCCAAGGCGCCTCAGGACGCGGAGGAGGCTCGAGGAATGTTTGAGGATCTATCAGCGAGGGTGAAGCTGGACGAGGAGGATGCCACTAGGTTTTGAAAGGAGCGAGACGAGCTGCTACAGAAGGTTGCCGTGGCCAGTGAGCGGGCCGATGAGCTCCTGGCGGAGCTGGAGACAAAGCGAGATCTCAAGCTAAAGGCTAAGGAGAGGTCCGCAGTGTTGCAGCAGAGGGTGGACTAGGCCATCCGGGAGCACAACAAGGCACGTGGGGTGGCCGACTCCCTTCGGGCGGATCTTGGGGACGCGGTGAGTCGAAGGTTGGACGTTGAGAATGTTGTTGCTAGGCTGGAGAAGGAGCTTACCGAAGTGCGAGGAATCCTCCGGGTCGAGAGCGATGAGCACAACCTTCTGCAAGCCACTGTTGGAGTGGTCACTAACGCCCTGAGGGTGGCTCAGCCAGAAGGATCCAACTCGCTTGCAGCTCGTGCCACTAGAATCACGGCGCGGGTAGGCGAACTTGAGGAGGACGCCTTTCATGCCGGGATCACCTAAGCCTTTGCTGTCGCCCACACCCATTATGATTAGGAGATTAACCTAAAGGTAATGAGTCATGGCTTTGCGTCTATCTTTGATGACACTGAGCTAGACAAGATGGAAAAGGCAGTGGCTCCCCTTGCGCGGAACCTGGCGGACCAGCTGAAACAAGAGGTTCTCCCTTCGCAGAAGTAGTTAGCTTGATAAACACTTATTTGTAATATGTGAACAAGTGTCAATACTTTTGTGTCCTGGAAATGGTTTCCTAATTCTTGTTTTGATTGTTTGATCTTACCTTCTCTTTTTCATGATGAAAAAATATTTAGACAATCGACCCTTCCATTTGTTAAGACCGTAGGGCCCAAAGTTTTGTAGGGGAAATTTTAATTATGCTGGTGAGCGAAATTACCATAGCTGTCGGGGCGTGGGCTTTTTGTGGTCTTACTAGTCTGTTCCTTGCCGCCAGTTTTGATGCGAGGAGAAGATCTAATGTGATGTTTCTTTAGAAAGAGAAAGGAGGTACCCATACCTTTATCAGCCCCAAGTGAGATCCAACCCCTTGCGGCAGCTGGGGTCGGATGTTACTGGAGACCAGAGCGAGGGAGGCGAACTTATGTTTGTATTTGCTCGTACCCCTTACCTAGGTCTTTGATGATCGCTACGTGACCGTGCGCTATGAGCTCGCTAACAGGGATGTTCGGACGGAATCCGATCCCGTTTGCTTCGCGGCAGGGTCGGCGAAGCCCTTGGGTGGCGTTCCGTTACTCCTTTGCCCGCCTTCCAATAGATTCCCCCTCAATGGGGTTTCTATGGGCTTAGCTAGAGACTAGATTGAACAAGAAGGTTGAGATGACCCTATTCGCATTAATGCGGGTCGGGCTAAGGCCGTTGAGGCTCATCTGTGTTTTCTTCCCTGGCCCTTGTTTGACGTGAGGCGGCTCTGGACCCTTCGTTGGTTAGCCTTCAAGCCTCGGTCTCTCGATCTTGGATCAAGCGGCTCGAGCCCCCAAGCCCCTTAGGGTCTGCTAGGGGTCAGCCATGCTTTCACGCACTACCCTGTCCTCGGTTTCCATGACCAGAGGGGTAGAGTTGACGACACTTGCCTTGATGGCTCGAGTGTCACACTCAATGAGCTCGCTAACGGGTATGTTCATGTGGAATCCAGATCCATCGTTCGCTGACGGGGTCGGCAGGGCCCTCATGTGGCATTCCACTACTTCTTAACACGCCTCCTGGCAGATGCCTAAGCTGTTTGCTAGGCTCAGGTGGCCCTTTGTCCTCTCCTCGATGGAGATTCTATGGGTTTGGCTCGAGGTTAGAATCGAACGAGAAATGTCGAAATGTCCCTTTCTGCTTCTGAGCGGGGTCGGGCGAGGCCGCTGGGGCTCATTTCGGTTTTCCTCCCCTGGCTCTATTTGACATGAGGTGGCCTCAAGCCTTTCGCGGGCCAGCCTTCGAACCCCGATTGGGCGTCGCTCATATTGAATGAGGCGGCTACCGCTTCATGACACTACACGAAGCGTTGGGATGCAAGAATTTACATATGCAACGTTTGGATGTATGAATTTAGCATATAGTTTAATCGAAATGAAAGCGGGGGTTGGTAACGTTACCTTGGTGGTATGAGCCATGGGAAGCTCCTACCAGATGCGTTCGTGCTAGGTTCGGGTCCGACGTTTTTGACGAGGCCGACGTAACCTGCATAAGTATCGCTACTTTTGTTTTTGTCTCTTGGCGATGATTCGAGCCACTCGATTGATTTTTAAGCGATCTGTCAGCTTCCCCCCTGAAGGGGGGCTCTACAGGTGGACCCCTCCAAACCCCTTTTGGGAAGGCGAGAGCCAAGGCTAGTGATGTGAGGAACCATGAATGTGATTATGCTGGTGAACAAAAAACACTGTAGCTGTCAGGGCGTAGGGTCTGTTAGTTCATCCAGTTGTACTCAACGTTTTGTTTCCACACGCCGTGCTTCCGGTTTTTTAAATGTTAGGAGGGGTTGGGCTAAGAAGGTGTTTAAACAAACAGGTGCCCTCGGTAGCCCCCGAGCGATGTACGTGCCCCTACCGTTGCTGGGGTCGGAGGCTTGGTAAAGAATTCAACACTCAAAGTAAGTAAACAGGGGTACTTATCTTTCAGTTGGTCGTTTGTTGTTTTGCCTAGGCCGCCTGATCGACCCAAGAGGCCCACTGGGCTCCCCCCAGAGGGAGGTTCTGTCGTTGGGTCGTTCCATGGTCCTGCCTAGGGAAGCGGAAAGTTGCCTATAGGTGAGCATGCCCCGGTTCTCGCTTCCGGGGCGCATTAGTGGCGGGCCATGCCTGGGTGACGTTCTGGCTTACCAGGCGATGTCCCGTCGACCAGAGCATGTCCTGTCATTTTTGACGCATCCCCTCAGATTTTTGTCAGCATTGATTTCACATTTGCATTGAATAGGGGAAGGCGGAGAGTTTTTCGTCTGAACCTTTTGCCCTTCCTTAGCTGCTAAGCCCCCTCTTTAAATGGGGGGGAAGAGTTCTCACCCCACCTCCCCACCATCCTCTGAGCTGCCACCTCTTCTCCTTCTTTTTCTGCGAATGCATCGGCTCCTAAGTAAGGGAGGGTAATGCCAAGGAGAGAGGAACTCACAGATCAGCTTGTGAATCTAGAGCGTGATGTCGAGCTGGAGGTCATCCAACGTAGATGAGATGGCGTGGTTTGCCGGTGCTGAGGAGGGGTCGTTGCTGCCAAAGGAGGTAAGGCGCCGGAGGGTCCTGAGCGTTGTCGATTTTGACGTCGTTGGTTGCGGCCATCCTTCAGCGGGAGGTGCCTTTTGCCCCGACGCCGTTGTCAGGGTTGCGGCTGATGACGATGGCATAGTCCCTGGGCATCCCAGCGGAGGTGCCATTGTCGGGGTTGCGGCCGATGACGATGGCGTAGTCCCTGGGTGCCCCGGTGGAGAAACACCGTAGTCGCCGGTGTGGTGCTCGTTGTCACAGATGACGGTGCTTTCGAAGATCCGGCGAGCGGTGGGACGTCACCGATGGAGAGCATGGCGTGGCGGCCGCAGTAGACGAACTGGTCCGTGTACATGCCCGGGCGTCGCCGATGGAGAGCTTGGTGCGACGGCCGCAGTAGACGAACTGGTCCGTGTACATGCCCGAACATCGCCGATGGAGAGCTTGGCGCGGCGGCCGTAGTAGTTCTTGTAGTAAAGTTTAAGAAGGGATTTATAATTGAATAAGTTTGGGGGAGCCTCTGAGTGAACAGTCCTTTGAATTTTAGGAGTACATTAGTCCTTTGTGTGATGAAATCACTTTGTAAGTGGTGAATTTGTGCAAAAATGAACAAATTTTCATGTTTTGTTATGGCAAACAACTTTTTAGCTTCCTCTTTTTATAGAAGAGGTTTTGATGTCCTCCGACTCTTCCCGTGACATAATTTGCAAAAAACTAGGAGTGTGGGTGAATTAGTTCTGATTCATGCTGGTGAGCAAAGAGGTTGTAGCCGCTGGGGCGTGGGTTTCCCGTAGTCCTACCAGTTGTACTCAGAATTTGTTCCTGAAATCTTAGCCTTTAGGAATTGTTATGAGAAGAATGGAAAACTTAAAGAAAGTTTGCAAAGGTAACGTAGGAAGTGTTTACAAAATGTACTTGTATTATTCATATCGGCCCCGAGTGAGGTCTGACCCCTCGTGATTTGCAGGGGTCGGATGTCATTAAAGATTGAGGATTTGTAAAGACAAAGACTGATAAGAAAAAACATGCGTTTATTAAGGGTAAAAACGACGTAGCTGCTCAATGTTCTAGGCGTTGGTGAAGACCTCACCGTTGATGGTTTTCAACTTGTAGGTGCCTGGGCAAAGTACTTCCACGATGACGTACGGCCCCTCCCAGGGCGGGGAGAGCTTGTGGTGGTCCTTGTTGCTCTGCACGAGGCGGAAGATGAGGTCCCCGATGTTGAAGGCTCGGTCCTGCACCCATTGGCTGTGGTACCATCGCAACGCCTGCTGGTACTTAGCCGAACAGAGGAGGGTGATGTCACAGGCTTCATCTAGCTGGTCCATGGCATCTTGGTGGGATGCCTCGGCCCCCTGTTCGTCCTATGTGCTGATTCTTGGTGCTCCATAGTCAAGTTCTGTTGGGAGAACGACCTCAGAACCATAGACAATGAAGAAGGGTGTGTAGCCAGTGGCCCAGCTAGGAGTTGTCCTTAGGCTCTAGAGCACCGCTAGGAGCTTAGCGAGCCAGCGTGTGCCGAACTTGTTCAACCAGTTGAAGATTCTAGGCTTAAGGCCTTGTAGAAGCATCCCGTTTGCGTGCTCGACTTGCTCGTTCATCTGGGGGTGCACGACGACTGCCCAATCGATCCAAATGTGTTGTTCATCGTAGAATGGAATGAATTTCCTGCCAGTGAACTGCGTGCCATTGTCTGTGATGATGGAGTTTGGTACTCCAAAGCGATGGATGATGTCGAGGAAGAACAACACAGCTTGCTCGGATTTGATCGTGGAGATCGGTCAAGCTTCAATCCATTTTGTAAACTTGTCTATGGTGACCAGTAGATGGGTGAAGCCCCCAGGCACCTTTTTGAGTGGCCCAACCAGGTCGAGCCCCCAGACTACGAAGGGCCACGTGATGGGGATCATCTGGAGTGCCTAGGCCAGAAGGTGAATCTACCGAGCGTAGTACTGACACGCTTCACAGGTGCGTACAATTTGCTCGGCGTCGGCTACTGTGGTGGGCCAGTAGAAGCCCTGTCGGAATGTGTTTCCAACCAAGGTCCTCAGCGTGGCATGATGACCGTAGACCCCGCTGTGGATGTCGCTCAGCAGAAGTCTTCCCTATTCGCTGGGGATGCAGAGCTGTAGGATCCCGATGTGGCTCCATTTGTAGAGTTCACCCTCTACAAGAACAAAGGACTTGGCGCAGCGTGCGAGCCGTCGGGCTTCCGTCTTGTCTGCTGGTAGTGTGTCGTGGAGGAGGTAGTCGAGGAAAAGCGTTCTCCAGTCGTTGAGAGGGTCAGGCTCTGCTGCTGGACCCTCTTCAAGCTCCATGACCTCGGGGTCGGGCGGAGTAGTCGGTGGGTCGGCCCCCGGGGCCAGATCAGATGGGCCATCATCGGCCTAATCCGACCCTACGTAGCACACCGAGGGCTTGTGTTGATCGCTGGCGAAGACACCCACCGGAACTGGCTCTCGACCAGACGCTGCTTTCACGAGCACGTCGGTTGCTTCGTTGAGGTGCCTTGGGATATGATTGAGCTCGAGACCGTCAAATCTATCCTCCAGTCGTCAGACTTCTTAGCAATATGCCGTCATCTTGGTGTCGTGGCAGCTTGACTCCTTCATAACCTAGTCGACAACTAGCTGGGAGTCGCCCCTGACGTCGAGGCATCGGATGCCCAGCTCGATGGCGATTCATAGGCCGTTGATGAGCGCTTCATATTCTATGATATTGTTTGATGAGGGAAAATGGAGCCGAACCATGTACCTCATGTGGACCTCGAGGGGTGATACGAAGACTAGTCCCACACGGCGCCCTTTTTTATCAGTGATCCGTCGAAGTACATCATCCAGAATTCTTGATCGACAACTGCTGGTGGTATCTGGACTTCGGTCCACTCCACGATGAAGTCAGCCAGCACCTGGGATTTGATCGCCGTTTAGGAGGCGTAAGTAATGCCTTGATCCATCAGCTCGAGTGCCCACTTTGCGGTTCTTCTTGTAGCGTCCTGGCTACGGATGACCTCGCCGAGGGGGAACAACATCACGACTGTCATAGGGTGTGACTCAAAGTAGTGGCGTAGCTTCCTTTTGGTGATGAAGATGTTGTAGAGGAGTTTCTGGATTTGGGAGTAGTGGGTTTTGGAGTCGGATAATACCTCGCTGATGAAATATACAGGGCGCTGTACCTTGAAGGCGTGCCCCTCTTCTTCCCGCTCTACTACTAAGGCGGCGCTAACCACTTGCGTGGTGGCCGCTATGTACATGAGGAGGGATTCTCCGTTGCTTGGAGGAACCAGGACCGGGGGTTTGGTTAGAAATTGCTTGACCATGTCAAGCGCCTCCTGGGCCTCGGCTGTCCATTTGAAGCGGTCAGACTTCTTTAGGAGTCGATAAAGGGGGAGTCCTCGTTCGCCGAGGCACGAAATGAATCGACTGAGGGCGGCAAGGCACCCCATGATCCGCTGAACCCCTTTATGTTCTGGATCGGGCCCATCCATGTGATGGCTGAGGTCTTCTCTGGGTTAGCTTCGATGCTGCGCTCAGAGACAATGAAGCCGAGTAGCATGCCCCTTGGGACCCTGAAAACACATTTTTCGGGATTGAGTTTGATGCCATTTGCCTGGAGTTTCACAAAGGTTTGTTCGAGGTCGGTGACAAGGTGGTCAGCCCATTTGGACTTAACTACGATGTCATCGATGTAGGCCTCAATGGTCCACCCGATGAGGTGCCCAAAGTAGTTGAGCATATAGCGCTAGTAAGTTGCCCCTGTGTTTTTTAGACCAAACGGCATTGAAATGTTGCAGAACGATCCAAAGGGGGTGATAAAAGATGTCACGAGCTAGTCGGATTCTTTCATCATGATCTGGTGGTAGCCGGAGTATGTGTCAAGGAAGCAGAGGGTTTCGCACCCTGAGGTGGAATCGACTATTTGGTCTATGCGTGGCAAGGGAAACGGGTCCTTCGGGCATGCCTTGTTGAGGCCCGTGTAATCGACACACATCCTCCATTTCCTGCTCTTCTTTCACACAAGAACGGGATTTGCTATCCACTCTGGGTGGTGTACTTCCCTAATGAACCCAGCAGCCAATAGTTTTGCTATCTCTTCACCGATGGCCCTGTGTTTTTCTTCGTCGAAGCGGCGCAGGTGTTGCTTCATCGGCTTGGAGCCTAGGAGGATTTTCAAGGTATGCTCGGTGACCTCCCTTGGGATACTTGGCATATCCGAGGGTTTCGCAAAGATGTCTTTGTTGTCGCGGAGAAAGTCGATGAGCGCGCTTTCCTATTCGGAGGAGAGTGCGGTTCCGATGCGGACTTTTTTGCCCTCGGAGCTGTTGGGGTCTATGAGGACCTCCTTGGACCCTTCTGTCAATTCAAACAATCTGGATGATCTCTTTGCATCGAGCGCATCTCCAACGACCTCCTCCCTGAGGGCGGCGAGCTCTTCGGAGGTGACAACTGCTGTGGCGTGGCCACATCAGTCGACTTCGCATTCGTAAGCGCGACGGAAGGAGGTGCCGACGGTGATGACCCCGTGGGGGCCCGACATCTTTAGCTTGAGGTATGTATAGTTGGGGATGGCCATGAACTTCGTGTAGCATGGGTGTCTGAGGATGGCATGGCAGGTTCTGGGGAACCCTACGACATTGAAGGTGAGGATCTCAGTCCTGTAATTGGACTAATCCCCGAAAGTGATGGGCAGATCGATCTGCCCTAGCGGTATGGCTTGTCTGCCAGGTACGACACCATGGAAAGGTGCTCGGATGGGGTAGAGGTTCGTTCAGTCGATGCCCATCTCGTCGAGTGTCTTGGCGTATATGATGTTGAGGCCGCTGCCTCCATCCATTAGTACTTTCATGAGTCGCTTTGGGCCGATGATCGGATCGACAACAAGCGAGTACCTTCCCGGGTATGGGATGGTATCTGTGGGGGATAGACCCCCGGGTACCACAAGATGGTACATGGGCCGCACCATCCGAGGTGGCCCGGCCCGTGAGATCAAGGCGTGCACGGCGCTGCTTGGCGTGCATCGCAAGACATTGTAATAGTACCAAATAGGATACTTTACTTGTAACCTTGTCCCTTCGGAGTATATAAGGAGGGGCAAGGGTCCCATAGCGGATAGATCCAAAGAGGTTAATCGGTATACATCTCAATACAATACACCAAAGACACAGGACGTAGGGTATTACGTCGACCAGACGGCTCGAACCTGTCTAAATCACTGTCTCTGCGCCTTGTGTCACCATCTGGTTCCTGATTACACGCACCGTCTACCGATAATCTACCACCACGGGCACCCCCCTCAGTGGACTGCCGACCATATTTCGTCGACAGTGGTGCGCCAGGTAGGGGTCCCCTTTTAGGGGTTGTGCGCCGCTGATCTATGGCGAACCAGATGGGATCTGAAGATCAATGCCATCCGTGGCAATTTAGCTTCCGGCGGCGGCGTCCTTCACCTACGATGGAGTCGTCGTCTTGAGGCTCTTGCCATGGCTTGACGTCGCTGTGCGAACTCGTCGTTAAGTCGGCTATCTACGGCGTCGTCTCCGACGTCGTATACCTGGGAAGCAAGCCGAGATTTCAACGAGATCGGGTCTGCTTCCTAGCTTCAGCAGCGTCATTGAAAGGGGTGTTCAGAATCTACTACCACAGATTTGGCATCGGCCACTACTTCTACGAACCATGGCGTCAGTTCATCGTAACCCTACAGGACTAGATTGGACTTGCATGTTGGTTGTTGCTGGCTACCAGTACACCGCATGCATGAACGTTCGGGTGCAAGCTGTCAGGCAAGCAAGAAATCGAAGGCTGTGTGATCTACAGTGCCATGCAAGCTGAAGATAGTTCAGATCTCCTTCGGGCTCACATGTGCTCATGTAAGGCATACAAGCAGAGATACCTGACCAAAAAAGGTTACGACCTGCTCGGCGAACTGATCTAGCCATCTCCCCTGGATCACGTGTTTCAATCTACAAAGCGCCTGGTCCAAGAGCAACCGCATCGTCTCGATCGTAAACCACTTCATCAGCGGCATCATCAAGCACCGTACTGGGATCGACTCACCTAGTACCGATTCCGACTCTGCCCGCTGAGCTCGACTTCAACTCCGTCTCGATCAACAACTCTGACTTTCCCGGAAGTTCCGACAACATGTAGCAGCATGCAAGCCGGTCCGAACTTGGCTTCTTGCGTATACATGTATATGTATTTGCATGCGTGCATCGCTCAGATACAGGAAGATGCATGCGTGTATTACGACAAGATCCAACACTGTGCTGACGTTTGGGAAGGAGTACAAATTCGCAGCGGCAACAGCTCTCGAAGATCAAGACCTCAACATCATCATGGCTCCGACGCAACCACGACTACAACTACAACCCCACGCGCCCGTCCGACTGCATCGATCCACAAGCAAGCCATCCGGACCACGTCGACCATGTCCCGAGCAGCTCCGCCGAACTCCGACCACGTCGACCGCGACCACGTCGACCGCGACCACGTCCCGAGCAGCTCCGCCGAGCTCCGACCACCTCGACCACCAGACCACATCGCAATGATGATCGCCGCGAAGAACGGCGCTACGACAATCGCGACCACAGTCGTGACGATAAGATGAAAAGCTCGAGGATCGGACAACTTCATCGCCAACGACACGTCAAGCCATCTCTCGAACATCGCAACACGCCGACTACTCCCACCGGTCGTCAATAAAGCTAAGTATTATTTTTAATTGAAAATTTCTTCGATCATCGTACACCTCCGCCGACCACCCTAAGGGTGCGCTCTGTGTCGAATTTTCTCCATACATACAATCCAAAACATGTATAAGTTTTTACAATGGTTCGCCGATACGTTTTCCTTCCTGCTTGACAATCCCAGAGCCGACACTGTCTCCGGCTCCACCCCACGCGTGCATGAGAGTCTGCCCTCTGCGCTACGGGTAGTCGGCAGTCGCTCCCTGGTAACACTGGCACTCTACGCGCGGCAGCGTTCCGTACCTCGCGCTACGAGATGTTGGTCAGCCCAGGGCTGGCGCATTCTTCAGGACAGGTTAATACATCGCGCTACGCCTCTACATAACAAAAGGGCTAAAAACAGCTAATGTTATTTTTCGAATATTACACCAAGTATAATTCATCGCCAACCAAACACCAAGTGTTTACTTCACCTCCTACAGAGAGATCAATATATTTTGTACATCATCATGTACTACCGCTCTCCGTGTTTATTTTTCAGGAACACAGTTCGGTCAGCGAGCTCATGCTTCAGGGTTCGCCAAGACCACTACGGTGCTCGAGGACTCTGGCCAGACCACGCTCGTGCTCGGGGGCTCTGGCCAGACCACGCTCGGGGACTCGCCAGACCACTCCGTGCTCTGGGACTTCTCGCCAGACCACTCCGAGCTCCGACCACGTCGATCACATCTCGAGCAGCTCCGCTGAGCTCCGACCACGTCAAGGGGACTTCGTCGGTCGCTCCTCGACCTGTGCTCGGGGATTGCCTCGACCACGGCTCGGGGACTTCGTCGCTCGCTCCTCGACCTATGCTCGGGGACTACCTCGACCACTCTCCGACCACGGCTCGGGGACTTTGCGTCTCGACTACATGCGACAGACAACTCGCATACAGTTGGGGATATTCTTTCTCATTTAGACCTTGCTACAAGGCTCATACCTCGCCTTCCAGCAAGCTCGGGGACTACATCGGTACGATGCACCTGCCGGTGCATCTTGTATCGCCTGTACGACGGTTGGATTCTCAACTTAACTGGGAATTCTTTTTAGACCCTGGCACCACGTGCCTACGTCACCTACTACCAGGCTCGGGGACTAAGTGGGCACACTTCACCTTGTGGTGAATGTGTTTGTTTTTCGACCTCTACGCCTCTGATGATCAAGGACGCTACGCTTCAGGACGCACTTACATTTCTTTTCAGAAATACAAGTGGGCACACTTCCCAGGACGGAAATCTTTTTCTTTCTTCTTAACAGCACCATACATTCTTCGGACAACCTATTTCTCCAGCGACAACGGTGGTCGGAGATGTCAAGAACTCAAGCCTCACTGTTTGGAGAAGGTTAAAATGGTGTGTCGCATCAGAATACATGGCGCTTGGGGACTAGCTATGGGGGATAGACCCTCGGGTACCACAAGATGGTACATGGGCCGCACCATCCGAGGTGGCCCGGCCCGTGAGATCAAGGCGTGCACGGCGCTGCTTGGCGTGCATCGCAAGACATTGTAATAGTACCAAATAGGATACTTTACTTGTAACCTTGTCCCTTCGGAGTATATAAGGAGGGGCAAGGGTCCCATAGCGGATAGATCCAAAGAGGTTAATCGGTATACATCTCAATACAATACACCAAAGACACAGGACGTAGGGTATTACGTCGACCAGACGGCCCGAACCTGTCTAAATCACTGTCTCTGCGCCTTGTGTCACCATCTGGTTCCTGATTACACGCACCGTCTACCGATAATCTACCACCACGGGCACCCCCCTCGGTGGACTGCCGACCATATTTCGTCGACAGTATCCGGATGGTCGGTTCGGTCGAAGGTTATGGCTGATTCTGACCACCAGAGGAAGGCAGGTGTGGCCGGTCCGGTCGTATAGACCTCACGGCGTGCGACCTTCTAGCAGCGTTTGGAGTCGTAGGCCGCTGATCCTCCGAAGATCATGAGGGCGTTGTTCAGCATTGGGAAGGCGTCGTCCTTCTCCTCGGCATCGTCTGTGGGGGGCAGGTTCCTTCCCCTGCTCCCCTTTGTTGAGGCCTCCGGACAAGTATTTGCGCATGAGACCACAATCCTTGTATAGATGTTTGGCCGGGAAAGCATGGTTTGGGCATGGCCCCTTGAGCATTTTCTCAAAGTGGTTCGGAGTGCCCTCCACAGGCTTCCGACCACCCTTGCGGTCGGCAGCGGCCATGAGCGAGTTGTCGCACCGTTGCTTCTTATTCTTTCTTTTGGTGGGATGGTTGGAGGCGCCTTCGCCGGCGTCCTCGTCCCGCCTCGCCTTGCCGTCGGAACAGTCGAAGATGGCTCCAACCGCCTCCTCTCCAAAGGCATGGCTGGTGGCGATGTCTAGGAGCTCCTTGGTGGTCCGCGGGCCCCTATGCCCTAGTTTGTGAACCAAAGACTCGTAGGTTGTCCCGGATAGGAAGGTTCCTATCACGTCGGCATCGGTGACATTAGGGAGCTCGTTGAACTACCGGGAGAAGCATCGGATGTACCCGCGGAGGGTTTCATCGGCCTTCTGGTGGCAGTTCTTGAGGTCCCATGGGTTTCCGAGGCATTTGTACGTGCCCTGGAAGTTCCCCACGAAGATCTCTGTCAGATCCGCCCAACTTTGAATGGCGTTGGACGGTAGGTGCTCCAACCACGCTCGTGCCGAATCGGCCAAGAATAGTGGGAGATTGCGAATAATGAAATTGTCATCATTCGCACCACCGGCTTGACATGCAAGCCGATAGTCTTTGAGCCAAAGCCCGGGGTTTGTTTCCCTAGAATATTTAGGGATGTTGGTAGGCGGTCGGTACCTTGGTGGGAAGGCAGCATTGAGGATGTGTCGGCCGAAGGCCTGAGGGCCTGGCAGGCCAGGGCTCGGGCTCTAGTCCTCGCCGCTGTCATAGCGTCCGCCGCATCGAGGATGGTAGCCGTGGCAGGCTGCCTCCCTTGCATCGCCATGGGTGCGCCTGCGGGCGTTGATGGTGCTGCGCACGTCGCGGTCGTGGCTAAGACGTTGATGTATCGGGACGGCGGTGTGCCGCCTGCCGCCTGGCGGTGTTTGGTGGATGGACGCATCCTTGGTGGGGTGCACCAAGGGCATACACTAGCTAGCGTTGGGCTACGTTGTCGAGACAATGAGCTTTCTACCTGCTACGCCGCCGCACGCTTGAGCAACGTGCGAATTTCTCGGCGGGCCCAGCGATCCTCGGACGTCGCGGCCTCTAGAAGGCCGTGCAGCAAGGCCGTCGTGGCAGCGATATTTTGGCTCGCCCAGGTGAAGTGAGGGAGGGTCCCATCGTCAGTGAGGATCCTCTGGTGTACCATGCGGGGTGTGGCACGTGCGCGCCCACCGTTTTCGTGGCGTTCGATCTCACAATTGATGTCCGCGTACTCCCGGACGAGCCCTTGTCCGGCCTCATCGATCTCCAACTTGTGGGCTCTCAGCTGCTCCATCCTTAGGCAAGATGGGGCTGCTGCCTCCCCCCTAGACCTGCCATCAGGGTTGCTTGTCGGGGTAGCCTCTTCCCCAGAGACGCTTTCGACGTGCCCCTCGGGGGTTTGCGCCATGAAGCATTCCCGGGAAGGGTGATGGCTCCCCCTGCTGGAGTCAGAGCTGGAGGATGATCCTAGCTCCTCCGTGAGGAGCTTATGGAGAGTGTCCGTATCATGTTCAATTGTCCCTATGAACTCGCTATCCATGGGTGGCTGATCCATACGTAGTGCCAGAAGGTGGCCAGCGGTCGCCGCGGCGTTGCGGAGACCGAACAGAGACGCTGTCGGGGTGCTCCGCACGTGGCGTTCCAGAGAGAGGGTGATGCAGCGCGGGGCTTCCCTGGATGACTGGGATCCAAGAGAGTCATCGCGCTAGCCCTCAAGCCTCCAGTGGCTGAAGCTGACGGAAGGGAGAGACTGGACGGCCGTGTGGGCCAGCGCCAGCTCTCCTCCCAGTGTGACAATGAAATCTAGGTCACCGAAACGCACGTGTGTGCCCAGGACCTAGCTGATTGCATGGTTGGCCATCTGAGGCCTGATTTGGAACGCGCAAAGTCCCCTACCTGGCGCGCCAACTGTTGGTGTTTCGTACAAGCACCGACAAGTAAATTTATAGTGATGCGCGTTAGGCCCGGATAGTGCGCTAAAGGACACAAGATTTATACTGGTTCGGGCTGAATGTCCCTACATCCAGTCTATGTTGCTCGTGTTATTAGCACCGAAAATAGTTCGTAGTAGGGGGTACAAACGGTCGAGAGAGGGACTGGTCCCAAGTCTCTGGTGGAAGGGTCGAAAGGATGCCAAGAGTTTGGTAGCAGCTTGACTATGTGTAATGTGTGTTGTGTTGTCGAAAGTTCGTCCCCTTGTTGGAGGAAGCACATCCCCTTTTATAGATGAAGGGGATGGCTTTACAAGTGAGAGGGAAAGGGTGCGTACATTACCCATCCTTGTTGTTCACGCCTACCAAGCCTTGTTTGTTCATTCCGCCGGGTGCGAGAGAATGGTAAGCGCTTACAATACTGTCGATGCCACTGTAGAATGTCAGGATGGCTACAGAGTACTGCTCTACGTAGGGTATGGACTCTGGTATAGTGGTCTTGAATTATGAGCCTTGCCCAGCCTTGCTCCGCACGCCTTCTGGTTCCTATGAGTCCCTATCAGAGGGATGCGGGGTCGGGGTCTGAAGTAGCATTGTGGGCAAGGCCTTCCGATCGGAGAGGGTGTCTGGAGGCTGAAGCGAGTGCTCCGATCTGGTGGTCCCGAGGGGCTGTGAAGCGGGCGCCGCTCCCTTGGGACCATAACGTGGTGACAACACATCTGTCATTTGTGGAGGACGCGAGTCCTTTCTTGGACCATAGTGGTTGTCGTATGTCTACGTCGGGTTCCATGTCCGAGGTCTGAAGGTGGCGCCTACAACTCTGTAGGGTGAAGAGCATGCGCCCACAACACTATTCAGGCTCTGCTACGCCTGGAAGGGTCTAAAGCACCCATCCCGTTGTTCCCTGGCAGTACTTTTCCTGACGAGGCGCAGGGTATGGTCCTCGAAGCCACGGTTGACCCAAACGTCTTGTCCTACCCTATAGCTATCATCATGAGGGGATGGGGAGAGGTTGTCAGGCAAGCCGAAACCAGTCTTTGGACATCAGGTGAGGTGAGGTCAGTCCTCGGACGTCGGGCGAGGTAGAGTCTAGTCTTTATCCCTCGGGTGAGGCCGAGCCCAGCCTTCGGGGGTCGGGTGAGGCGGACTCTACCCCTAAGCTCTTGGGCGAGGCGGAGCTAACCCTTATCCCTCGGGTGAGGCCGAGCCCAGCTCTCAGGGGTCGGGTGAGGCAGAGCCTATCCCTAAGCCCTCGGGAGAGGCGGAGCTAGCCCAAGGACGTTGGGCGAGGCGGAGCTAGCCCAAAGGCGTCGGACAAGGGGGAGTCTAGCCCTTGGCCCTCGGGCGAGTCGGAGCTAGCCCAAGGGCGTCGGGCGAGGTGGAACCAAACTCCTATCATTCGGGCAAGGAAAGCAGCGGCGTCCTTATCCGTTCGGGAGTTTTTAACGTTCGATGGTTATTGGTTCCACCTCCTGAGGTACCCCGGTGTTAGGTCCCCGACACTACTTAAATTAAATCCATTGTGGGATTTGATTTCCTTGTCCCTTGTTGTGAAAGGAATCCTTGGTGTCTGAATCTTCCCTTGCAATACTCCTCTAATTCTGTGGTCTATGACCCCACCGCCTTCATTACGTGTAAGTTGGTAATAGTTGCCTAGTTAATAGCTTACGGTGCCACGACGAAACCGAGGCCCCCTATGGAACAGCCACCACATGGTGACGCTGCTTGGCACGCACTGGTATCGAGGTTGTTGACCAACACCTTTGTTAAGTTACACCACTGTACCACTCTTGCAACAAAATATTCTCCTTTGGAAAAATATCCTTGTGTTCTAATGGGAAATCCACAATGGGTTGATGGAGTAGTGCTCTTTCAAGTAACTGAGTTATTATGGTTTTGGAAGAAGTGTGTGAATGTCTTGATCTTAGTCCATACGAAAGACAAGCGTGTACTATAGTCAAGGAAGGGAAGGAAAAAGAAGAGCAATAAGTAAAAGTTAGTACTTGAGTAGTCTGGAGTGATTGAAGCACCTGAGTTGACGTCATGTCCCAATCCCTATGTCTGGTTTGACCATGCTACGCATGCCGAGTTACTGTCATTGCGTGCCCTATGGACGCTATCGATACCGGGACCTACTTGCGTTCTGCTCTTGTTTGGCCATGCAGCACTCGCGCAGTGCGCTTTCTCCCTCTTTTCCATACCCTGCCGGCTCTCGATCCTCGCCCTCGTCCCCGTACCGGACCCCCTCCTTTTTCTTCTTTTGGGGGACATGACCGCTTGCACGCCTCCTCGTCGAGCGATTCCCCTCCCCTCCTTTTTTTCCTCTCTCCACTCAAGCTCACGTAGGGAGCGCACCATGGCCAATGCTTCCCCCACCTTGTGAACTGCTAGTGTTTCCTTTCCATGTTGCCCCCACTTCTCGGTGCACTGCACCACCAATTCCGTTCGCCACTATAAGATGCCCTTGCTCTCATCCTTCATCCCCATCCCACCTCGAATCCGAAGCAGAGCAACAAAATCCAGTTGTCATTCGTGAAACTAGGGTCATCAGTCAGAGGTGATTGTGTAATCTAAGAAGAAAGGATCTGGTTTTTGTCAAAGAAGTTTAAGTCTTAGGGTTCACGATGATCGATTTCTCACCCTCATGTTTCTAGATCTGTTGGACATACGCCATGTTTTGGTTGATCATTATCTTGCCGTTTCTCCATTGTCCTCGTCTAGCTCGACTTCTGGATTAAGCCTTGGTTGTACTAGGTTGCTCTTAACCGTGCATCTCTAAATCTATATGCGGTTTAGTATTCGACGTCATGTAATCTTCCATGTAATTTCAGATCTACGAAGTGTAATCGCATTTTTTTACCTTTTTTGATTCCTATTTCGAATCTTGGGATGAGATTCTTTTAAGGGGGAAGGTTGTAATAGCTCTGGTGTTACGAGCTTGCTTAGCACCTAGGTTAAGGTCAACAAAAAAACAATTTATATAAACAAAAATAAAATATAACTTGTGTGTAGTACTTAAGTAGAGATGATGAGCAAGTGGTGTAGTTGAAAATGCAACTTTAATTTTTGAAAACAAATGTTGTTAACTAGTGTTCTTGAGAGCTCAAAAATCGAATCCAAAATTTAAACTAGAACTCTTCGTGAATCAGCAAGAAATTGAACTTATGTTTAAAATGCCATTTTTGGTGAATTATATTGGGCAAAATAGTTTAATGGTGCTTGAATACTTTGCTCCTATGGGTTAGTATGAAGTATGGACTATTGCGTGAAACACTTGTTGGTTGAAGTTAATAAGGTTTAGACAAATTAAAAATTATGGCAAAGGTGTTAATGGATGTTAGTGCAAGCCGAGCTCTAGACCTTCTAAGACTAGAAGGAAGAAGATAATGTCATCTTGGCGTTTACGTTTTAACTAAAATACTTAAGCACTAGCTCCATGATTTCATTTTATTGGTTGCCTCTAAGTGAGTGCTTTAGCAGGGTGTAGGTCATGGATGAGTTGGAGTTGTCGTGGCGTCGCAAAAATTGCCCTAACATCCTAAGAACACGTTGTGACCAGGCTGTTGGTGCTCTATTCATGAACCAGCGCTTAGCGTGACGAACCCATGTTGGCACCTATCTATCTCCCTCGATGCTCACTCTCTGGCCATCCTCATTGATCGGATGAGAAGCCCTTAGTACCTATTAGGATCTTGAACTCTTGTTTTAATCTCAACCAAGCTCTAATCGGTTGGTTTTTACGCTTTAAAATTCGTGCACGACCTCACCTCGGGCTGGCTAGTCCGGTGTGCACGGTCACCATGCTCAGGAGTGCGTCATCGTGTGGGGGTGCTCGCACTATTGCGCGCGCACCACGCATGACCTTGCCGACGGATGTCTCATCGCCACCCATGCTGTGTGTTGGGCCGAGCCAATTGTGGCCACCTCGTGTCGGGCCGGTCGAGCCGTGCCTTAGTTCATGTGCACATGAGCGCTGCGCCGCACCACTACGCTGTGCTGAAGTGTTGCCACTGCGCTACGAGGCGCCGTCACGGTGCGGTTATCACATGCGCCCGCTATCGCCGTGAGCATGCACCATCTTGACCGCTGAGACCCATGGGGCTAGGCCAAGGCAGTGGCCATTGTTGTTGTGTCTACGTGGCAGCCACCCTGCCCTATGATTCAACTACCGTGAGCCATGCCACCGCCGCTGCATCTTGGTCAACCGACCCTAGTTATAGGGTGACGGTGATGCCTCTCTGCTCACCCTGACATGCTAGCCGCCATGGGAGATCCCTGCTCGAGTGGGGCCACTCCAATTCATAAGCATCATGCCAAGTCTCTTGGCCTCGTTGTCCGTGCATGCATGCTCGTACTGCTGCCATCAATCGGGGCCGCCTTGTCTTAATCCGCTCGAGCTCACTCGTGTGACCTCCCCACAGTCGTGCTGAGTGCAGAGCCACCGTTCCTCCTTCTTCCAATCACTAGCTCAAGGCCTCCTAGTCCAATTCCTCATACCGGTGAGTAGCTTAAGAAGTTAGCTAGGTGTCGCATTATCATCGGGCCCAGCCTAGGTCTGTTAGTGGTCAATTTTGGTTTCTCCTCACTGCCGATCATGTGCGCCGCCATGACCAGTGGGTTGGGGGTAAGGCCCGTAGGAGTGGTAACAGTTCAATTGCTCGTAACCCTGAGTTCACCTTGACTCCATCCATCCGGTGCTCGTGCTATTTTGGCTCGGGTGCTCATCGTCGGTGGGGTGACGCACTGATGTCCATCGTAGAGCACTGGTGTCCCACTCGATCGCACGTGGCTAGCTCTGCTCGGGCCACCTCTGACCGATCCATCACCTCGGACAAGCTCGTTGTAAGATCCTTATGCTCGCCCGCTCACTCATTAGTCTTCTAGCTGCTCTGGCTTGTCGGAACAGTCGTGTCGCCGCCGCGGATAGCCACTCGCCACTGCAGTTCACACCAGCGCGCCTCCGAGTCCCTAACTGCCACCCATCCTTGTGCGTTTAGCCGTAGATGGTGGTTGGCCCCTTACTTCCATCATAGCACGCCTAGGTTGCCCGGCGTAATCGCCCTATGCCATCGGTCATCGTGCCAGCGAGCACGGGGATCCCTAGGGACCTCCCTATGGTAAAGGTGGAAACATCCAAGGGTTTGATCGCAAAACCACTGTCGGAAGGAATAGTGCACATAGCATTCGCATTAATCTCTAGAAGCTCAGGGGCTTTTCTGCAAAATAGCCAATGCGCGTGGGTGCCCTCGGCCTTGGGCTGTACTAGGCCGCCGTGACACGCGTGCAACCATGCCTGCATGGGGCTACTGGGTGGAATCGATGGCCACCGGCCCTTTTCTTTTTCTAAAGCGTTTTCTAATTTAGTTTTTAAGGTAAACTTGTAAATTCAATATAAATTTGTGTAGTTAACCAAAAATTGTGAAGCTAAATTTGTTAGGTTCCTTGAATCATGATGTATCTACTAGTATAATTGGTTCACATAGCTTAATAAGTATTTTTAAGAGTGATCTAATGAATTTTAGGTGCCTAATATTATTAAAATATAAACTTGTAGGAATTGTTGTGATAAATTGGTGATAGTGTTGGCTCTAAAACTTTCATAGTAAATTCCTAACATTATTAGGTGTTCACTGTATTTTTTGTAGCTCCATAATAATCAGTTTGCTAAGGTAGCTAAATGAGTTCCAATTCAAATATATATGTTTAATCGATAAAATGCCAAAACACCCTGGTATTGTAAAACTAGAACATTTTCTGAGAAACAACGCCTTACTCGACAACATGAACACGTAGCATAGTACGTTAGTCGTTAGAGCTAGCTCGTTAGCTTGAGAGGCATCAACGTATTTTAAGAGTCACGGTTGCCGTTGGTTAATTACGTTTTCTGCGTTGCATCCACGTATATCATAATAGGAACAACGATGGATCATGGAGTCATCTAGAGTAGTATAAAAGATGGTGCTTTGATGATCGTGTCACCACGATGGAGTGCTAACCTTTGGTTATATCTTACCCAAGCAAGCCCCGGTGCATAACCTCTAATATTCTGCACTTTATTTTATGCTTATGCATTTAGTTTTGAGGAGTTGAATGAAACCAACTTGCATATATATATATATATATATATATATATCCTATGAGTCCTACTAGTATGTCAGGATCGTGTAGATTGCTATGCTATAGGATCTGGTAGAAGTCGAGTGATTACCTGTCACTCGTGAGAGATAGGAAAGATATTTTTGTTGTTGTTATCATATTACTAACACATGGAATATATATATTAGGATGATAATTAGAGACTGGGCGGAATGGTACTTTGGATCTGAACTTGGTTAGGCATTTGAGCGGGGCTCGGGTTGCATTTGTTCCGCCTATATCGATTGAGGACCGTCCGTTGCTGTGGATGGTAGTCAGGTCACAGACTTATTATCTTGAGCACATACTTGCTTATGGGAGCGGGAAGGCTCGTTATGCTCTTGTCGTGGGTTCTGGCTCTTTTCAGACCGACCAATTGGAGGCGGGGAAAGGTGGAGGTCTAAGCACCATACTGAGACCGGGACTCAAGTGTGGGGGCTTGGAGTCCAAGTTTGGATGGGGACCTAGACCCCTCGACAGGACTAGAATGGGTTGGTCTCATTTGTGCCTGGGATATAAGCGAGGCATGTGTTTCGGGGTACTCAGCCAGAATACATTGGTTCACGAATCATCGTTTCTATGAGACGGTACGATTTGGCTATGGTCTAGCACCGTAGTAAGAACTGAAATATGAAAGATGGTAAAATAGTTCTGATTGCTTACCACCTGCTTGAAAGTAGCATATGTGCTTACATAGAATGGTTAGTTAATGAACTAACGATGACTGCTAATAAAATTGAATATAAGGACACACGTTTAATAATGCTTCCGTAGATGCAAAAACCAACATGCCAAGCCTGGCATATCCTTAGAGTCTTTTATTTTCCTCCTGTCGGGTAAGTCTTCCTGAGTACAATTGAGTACTCAGGGTTTTATTCCCTTGTTGCAGGTGACAGATGAATGGTAAATGACTCTGGTGTGTGGAAACCTCCTGGTAGGCTCAGAGAGAATTCCTTCCATGCGGCGATCGTAGTATTTATTTATAACCCTCACTAAAGGTTGTTATAAGAAAAGTTTTTATAAACCGCCATCATATCTTGAATAGAAATATTCACTTGTTAATGCTTCACATATCATTAAATAACTTTCTTTTCACTGAAACTCTGATCACATGTTTAATTCCGCTATTGTATTAATCAATGTAAGAAATGACTAAAAATGTTGTAAGCTTTATACTCTCATTTATGATCCTGATGGAAAAATGTGGAGTTTCGAGCTCTCCCTCGGGGTGTGCTCGACAGAACTGCATAGTTTAGTGTCCTCGCTTGGGTACTTAATGTCTAATGGAAGACAAATACTTTTGTGAAAGCATTAGATTAGGCGGTTCTGCCACACTTTCTAAGGAGTAATTCGTGTTGTCTTGATCCTGTTTGTTGCTTCATTTCTGTGATAAGCTACCAGGCTCTTGTGTTGAAGTAGTCTCTTAGCCTTCTTAGGTATTTGTTAGATCCGTAGGGTTTTTTTAGATCGAATTCCTGTCTTCGTCATGTGCTTGAAGTATTGCTTTTTCTTTCTTAAGATTGATTTTATTATGCTCTGACATTTTTTGTTTCTTTATACAGTTTTGTTTCTTGAATTTAGACTCTGCATTTGGATATCATCTTCAGTTTCTGGAAGGTATGTTTATAATATCTTTTATTTTTATTTGTCTTGTTATAGTTGATAGTGTCATGATCTAGTTGATAATATAATAATCTGTAAGGTATGTTTTTTCTGTTTAGTTCTCTTCTTAATCCTTTTATGTAGTTCCTGGTAGTTGAGTTCTTTTTTTTCCTGTTTCCTGCTCTGCTCTCTAGTTGCTCTTAATAGGTATGTTGTATGTTTTAGTTAACATTTTAATTTTATTTGAGATATTAGTTTATCTGCTTTATTTTTGTGTCTATTATGACTGTTAGTCTAGTTTAGTTATATATTCTTCTCTTTTAATATTTTCTAGTGTTAATTTTAGTAAGTTGTTTTATAGTAATTGGTAATCTTATTATTTTATTGTATTATTGTTATAGATCTGAAGGGTGGGCCTGGTGCAAGCGGTACCTCCCGGGTTCGAGTCGCGGTCTCCTCGCATTGCACAGGCGAGGGTAAGGCTTGCCACTGACACCCTTCCCCAGACCCCACACAAAGCGGAAGCTCTCTGCACTGGGTACACCCTTTATAGTTATAGATCTGAATTAGTTGATGCTTTTGTTTTTTTAGATGTCAGGTATCATGGAAAACAGGGCTGTTTCTACGTATGTGATTGAGGTTTTAGGTTTGACTGTTGGTGAGCAGTCTCGTCTGATTGCAGTTAGGTGGTCGATGCCTAGTGGTGATGCAGTGTCTAGTGTTGCTCGTTGTTTGAAACATATTGAGCACAAGCCACTAACCATGAGAACGATGGTGAATGAGAGCAAATTCTGTGTTGATGATCATAACGGTGTTGTCTATATTTTGGCTAAGTATGATCATCTTCCTCGAGTACTTAGCAAGCATATTATTCTAGTTGGTGACAGTGCTCTTCATGTGTATCAAGTGAAAAGTATTGTCTAGAGGACTGACTCTTGCCAAGCTTTCATGGATATTCCAGTAAAGATCAAGGTACTTTTCTTTTAATATTTGTACTTCTTTTTTTTATTTTCTAGAAATGTAGTTGTTTGGTTGTTGCCCTTTCTTATTTTAATTATTTTTTGATTTGTCACTGATTGATTGATAAGTTAAATTTTTTGGACTTTATCATTTTGTTTTTTTTTTCTAGGTTGTTTCTCAACAAAATTCAATTGCTCCTGAAGCTGCAGTTCCATTTACTCTGGAAGATGAAGTTGTGTTTTTGTTTGTTGTTGATAATCTCGATCTAGTTGTTGGAGGGCAATATCAGCTAATTGCTGCTAAGGGTTTAACCGGTGAGAATCCAGCTAAATTAGTGGCTCGGGTTGTTAAGCAGAATCGTGGTGGCGATTTTCTGCCTACTTGCAAGTTTGCATATGATCCAATGGATGGTACTGTGTATGTAAAGGTGGTTAAAGAATCGGATGCAAATCTGATGGCTAGGCGATCTTTTGAGGTTGCTGGTGAAAGGATGTCCTTCTATCGTATTCTCAGTATAAGGGTTCGTTCAGAAGAAGAAGATATCTATCAGACTATGAAATGTCGTTGGCAAGTAGTAGGTTTTCATGAGTAGCAGCATTGTGTTTCTGGAACTTTTGTTTAAGTGGCAAGTTGTTTTTGTAATAACTGAACAATTTATGTTTGTGGAACTACAATTTGTATGGAACTTTATTATCTGAGTGTTTGTAATATTAATTAGTGTTTTTTTCTTTTTGTATTTTTTTCTCAATTTGCCTATTTATGAGGTTGTGAGGTTTACATTTGTCTTTGTGATCTACTGCCTTATCAACATGGTCAGGTTATTAGGTAATATTCTATCTTTAATTAGTTTGTTTTAATTTTTTTTTCTTAGTCTGATTGTGCTTATGTTTCTCATGTGGATTTGTAATGATGGTGGCCATGGTGATTCTGATGATGATGAGTGGAGGTTTTGATAATGATAGAGATAAGTTACTCTCTCTCTCTCTCTCTTGTGATTTCATTTTCTTTTATTTTTAAATGTTGATTTAAAATTGTTATTTTAGGTAGTAGTTGATGCCCTGCTGGCAGTTATCAGGTTAATGAGTTAGCTGTGAACTTTTGTCAGTTTTTGTTATACAATATATTTCATATGGTTGATGTGACCTTTCTTTGTTTAGAATCTGCCATTGTGTTTTTAGCAACTGATTGGTCAAGTTTTTGGCATCATAGTTTTGTCCACTTGTGTTGTTTTACTGCACCTGTTTTTGGACTAGATTGGGTTGATGCTACCCTTGTAGTAGTGTGCCATATACTTGGTTGTTAGACTTGTATGTATACTAGGCAAGGATATGGAGCAAATGAGTTTAGGGTTGCATCCTTTAACAGTTAGAACTATGTGTAGGTTAACTTATATGATAATATTACTATTTTTACATCCTAGGACTCATTGAAATTTTTTTCAAATTGAACTGTAATTTTAGTATTTTGTTGCTGTAAGTATTTGGCTTTCAGCCATGTGTAGGTTTGTATTTTGTTTGGTTTAATTTGTTTTCCATTTGTGTAGTATCTGCTCTATTTCTTTCTTTCTTTTTTGCCTTCCATAGAAAATATTTTGAATTGTTATTTTGATCATTTTGTCATTTACTAGTAGTAGTATGACAGTAGTTCCTTTATTCAGTGCCTGTGCAAGTTTTCAATTAGTATCTTTGAGGTACCATTTTTTCGAATTCTTAGTTTTTTCTTTGGTTCTGCCTGCTGCTGCCATCTGTACATATTTCTTTGCTTTTTCATTTGGCACCTTTGTTGTTGTTAGCAGGGACTCGATGTTTGATTTGCTGAGAGAGACATCGGTGTTCTGGTGTGGCCACAACATGTACCTGTTGTGCTTCCTCGAGGTGTTGAAGCCTGACAAGTAAGTGCGCGTGCAGTGTTGTGCTTCTGGGATCTGTATTTCCAGTCTATAGACCAAATCAGTGAATTATGATTGGAATTATAATGGATGTTTAGTGTTTTTACAATGTCATAATAATATATTTACACTAAACTTTTAAGTGTATTTTCTTTGACAGGTTGATGTAAATTGGGAATAAGAGGTCTTCTTTTGTATTCAATTTGTCTTACATGCTCCTTAATATGGAGTGTGAATTTATGTAAGTTTCACTATCCAAATTATTATTTTTCTTTAGTTTGAATCTGTTCTATTCATCTAGTCAATATATTTAATTGCTTTTGTTTTGGTTCCATTTGTATCGAAACTGTCTTTTGGTCTTAGCAACTGAATGATCAAGCCTTTGGTTTCTTAGTTTTGCCCAATGTATTAGTATCTTACTGCCCATTTGTATCAAAACTGTCTTTTGGTCTTAGCAACTGAATGGTCAAGCATTTGGTTTCTTAGTTTTGCCCAATGTATTAGTATCTTACTGCAGGTGTTTCTGGAGTATATTGGGTTGATGTTATTGTTGCAGTAGTGTGGTTTCTTACTTGGTACTTATATTTGTATGCATACTCAACAAGGCAATAGAGGAAATTAGTTTGTGCTGCCATCCTTTAACAGTTTCAGTCATGTGTAGGTTCAGTTATATGTTAACATTACTATTTTTACATAATAGTACTCAATGTAATTTTTTCAGAATCATAGTGTAATTTTAATATTTTGTTGCTGTAATTTTTTTTCATTAGTGAAGTATATGTCCTATTTCTCTTTTGGTTTTTGGCTACCATAGAAATTTTTTGAAATATTTGTTTGTGTAGATTATTCTTTTTTTGTAGAATATATTTTGCATTTGTGAAGTATCTGTCCTATTTCTTTTTTGTTATTTGGCTACTTTAGAAATTCTTTGAAATATATGTATCTGCAGATTTCCTCCAGGTGTCACACCCGACCAAGGAGGCGCCCGTCATCGACTACAAGCTCGCACTGCTCTTCTAGCCCATGCTTATGCTCGGCATAACCATCGGCGTAGAGCTCAGCGTCATCTTCCCGTACTGGCTAATCACTGTACTCATCATAATCCTCTTCGTAGGTAATCATCGCTTGCCTTTGTAAGCTACTGTAATGTGTAGCCCTGCTACTTTTATCTGTCCTGTGTACTGTGTAGTCGCTAAGATGGAAGCCTGTGTTCCTGTGTAGGTTCAGTTATATGTTAACATTACTATTTTTACATAATAGTACTCAATGTAATTTATTCAGAATCATAGTGTAATTTTAGTATTTTGTTGCTGTATTTTTTTTCATTTGTGAAGTATATGTCCTATTTCTGTTTTGTTATGTGGCTACCATAGAAAATATTTGAAATGTTTGCTTGTGTAGATTATCTCTTTTTTTGTAGAATATATTTTTCATTTGTGAAGTATTTGTCCTATCTGTCCTATTTCTTTTTTGTTATTTAGCTACTATAGAAATTATTTGAAATATATGTTTCTGCATATTTTGTTATTTTGTTAGAATTTATTTTGCATCTGTCTATTATCTGGCCCATTTCTTTTTTGTATTTGTCTACCATAGGAAATATTTGGATTTTTTTTAAGAATTTGACATTTCTCTTTTCTGTTTTTGCAAGCAACTCAATTTTTGATTTGCTGATGGAGACATTGTTTCACTGTTTGTGGCCAAAGGATTCATGAGCTGTGGTTCCTCAATGTGCTCAAGCTTCACAAGTAAGTGCCCGTGCAGTGGTGTGGTTGTGTGGTTTGTTGATCTAGTCAATGAGTGATATATGATTGGGTTTGTTCTCTAAGTTTTATTGTCCTCGTTGCTATTTCTATTTTTTCATGCAGTTCCCTTGATAAATTCAATGTGACAGTATAAGTCAATTTGGCAGCATAGGTAGTGCTAACTTTATATTGTTTATTATTTGTTGCATTTTCATAGCCTTTATAGTGTATTTATACTGTCATATAACTATATTTACATTCATTTGATCACTGCAAATTTGTTGTTAGAGTGGTGTAACTTTATATCTTTGTTGATGTAATTTTTTTTTGTATAATTAGTTTCTAGTTTGGCAGTAAAGATTTTAAGTATCATGTGTGCTGATTTTTTTTTGTATTGCGACTGGTATTAATTATTGTGATATTTTAAGTTTTTCTGTATAGTATTTTTGCCATTAGTTTTGTTATTTGGTAGTATATTTGTGTTATTTTATTTGGACCATCAGATTTTGATTTGATGTTCAGAAATCCGGTTGTTTGATGTTATCCAAAACAACCGGATTGTATTTGTTTGGAGATCAGGTTGTTTTGGTGCTTCCCAACAACCGGTTGTTGGGCAGGCCAGAAACAACCGGTTTCTGAGTAGACAGATTCTTTTTTTCTCCTAGCTGCTATCTTATAAAGCCAACGAATAGAGAAGTTGCATGTAAGTCTTGAAAAATACAATACAAATGAAGCAACACACAGTAACACGCTACCATTTACACGGTGGGAGTCCAGGTTCTTAAATTACCTCACTGAAAAACTCAGACGTCACCGATCAGACTATCCCGTTGTCGTAAAACACACCGTACTCGGTACCCGTCTTACAGTTTGAACTTTGACGTAGTATATAGATAAAGATAGTGGTTGATCACTCTCATCTGGTGCTACACATGCGTACTACTCCAGACTACTAGTGACTGCACTACTACATGTGAGCAACAAAACAATTTCCAGGCACGGTTGAAACCGGGGTCAACTTGTTGTGTCTGGTGAGCGTGAGAGACGGTGGCGGGGCACTAGTGGGCAGCAGCGGCAGGTGCCTGCTGGTTGGGTGGGGATCCATCCGGGGAGTAGAATCCAGAAGCACTAGCGTCGGAGTCGGACCTTCTACGGTGGTTGACGCCCTCTTTTGGTGGGTTCCAGTTGGTGTTTGATCTGATGTGTGTCATCGCCTCTGACCGACCCCCGCGGCACCCGGGTCGATGACGATGAGCGCTTTTCTGCCTCCGAGCCCGGCGGCCTGTTCTTCTTCTTGTTCTGCTGCGGCCTGTGGTCCCGCGGTGGTGGTAACTGGAAACAGCGCCAGGCACTCGTGAACGCTCTCTGTCTCAGCTCAGCGCCTCAGCCCTCCGAGCTCAGCTGATTGGCAGCAACCGGCTGGGTACTGACCCCCGAATGTTGTCAGTCGTCAGACAGCTTAAAAGACACGTGTTATTCAACCATCACGGACTGTGTCTAGGTACTGTTTGGTTTCTACGCCTTCTAAAATTCCTGTCGCATCGAATATTTAGACACACGTATGGAGTATTAAATATAGACTAATTATGAAACTAATTACACAACTTGCGACTAATTTACGAGACGAATCTTTTAAGCCTAATTAGTCCATGATTTGACAACGTGATGCTATAGTAAATATATGCTAATGATATATTAATTAGGTTTTAAAAAATCGTCTCATAAATTAACCTTCATCTATATAATTAGTTTTATAATTAATCTATATTTAATGCTCTTTATTAATATCTAAACATTTAATATGACATAAATTTTAGAAACGACTAAAGAACCAAACACCCCTGATCCATCACAAGGAATGACAGCGCATGCATGTGATGAGTACGTATACACCCCAACCCAGAAAAAAGAAAAGGAAAGAATACTGGACCATCTGACATCTCGCTTTGCTCAATGTTCGTCAGCGATCCATCATTCATTTGCCGCTCATGAACCAAGCTGGCTTACAGCTTGTTCGGCTTATTTTTTTCAATTAGAATAGTGTTTTTTTTTCACAACAATTCAGTCAGAACAGTGTTTTCAGCCAGTTTCAGTGTTTTCAGCCAGTTTCAGACAAGCGAACGGGCCTAAAAAGCTACCACCTTTTCCCCATTCTTTGGCACCCTACTAGGAGTAGTGGCCCAAATGGTGCTGTGAGGGACATCCCTACTCCACAGCGATGGCACCTAGCTCGCAGCCCGTTTCGTGCATCTTGCAGATGAAGCAAGAAGTTGGTTAGCATGGAATGGAACCCGCCACCCAAAACCAAACAAAAACAGGGAAATGGAAACAACCAGAGGACACAAAACCGACACTGTTCCGACGAACTCAGCCGCGCTAGCTCCGGCTGTTTGGATGCTATGCTAGAGCTGCAGCCGGACGCCTCCCCGCCGGCCTGCGACTGCGAGGTCAGTTTCCTGCTGAGCACATGGAACGCACCAACCATTCCGTCCTTTTTCCCGCAGGAGAGAAACACAGGGATCAATAATCATGCCCCCGCCCATGCACGTTCAGCGAAACGTTTCTTTCGCCTAGCCTAACGCGGTTTTTCCTCCGGTTCTGTCGGTCGCGGGCGAAGGGGAACCCGTGACGACACAGCGCAGCAGTCCGCAGCAGCGTATAGGTACAACTAGTAGTATACTAATTGACCTGGGATTTGTCTTCTCAAAGACCCCTGACTAGCAGGAAACTAAAGGCCTGTTTAGTTTCCAAAAAATTTGCGCAGTATCCATCACATCGAATCTTACGGCACATGCATGGAGTACTAAATGTAGACGAAAAAAAAACTAATTGCACAGTTGGGTGAGAAATCGCGAGACGAAACTTTCGAACCTAATTAGTCCATAATTAGACACTAATTGCCAAATACAAACGAAAGTGCTACAGTAGTCAAAACCCAAAAAATTTTGGATGTAAACGCGCCCTAAACTAAAAGCCGGAGCTGATCTTTCTTGGATCGCAATACATGTGTGCGGAGGATGAGCTGGTTTCTCGCGTTTCCATATTTGCGCGCATATGATATGATATGATATGAGGTTTCGTGTCGCCCGGCGAGGGCCTCGTGCACCGACGCCCCGTTCGTTGGGGTGGGCTGCAAGTTTATTAACAATTTAAGCACACGCAACTGCGGTTGTTATAAGGATTAATTAAATATATGCATGCGTGCTTCCGTCTAAGCCGGCCAGTAGTGAACCAGACATGTAGCCTTGGAAGTACGCTGTACGCGCACGGCCACCAGATCCAACTCACTACTCACCCGCGCGCGCCCAACAAACTCTGTACCGCACCGCACACGGTGACACATCAGGCCCTCGCGGCTCCGTCGCACTCGCACGGCGCGTCGACGCGTAGTACGCCCGCACATGTCACCGCCCGAGTTGGGCTGGCGTTTTCTGTCTGGGGAGGAAAAAAACGCGCTGGATCAACCTCATTGAATTGCTCCATGGATCCAGCTCGGCGGCCTTGACGTACTTCGCTGATGTGGTTATGCGAACGGCGGCGGCGAATTTTTGGGGTGCGTTCTCCCCCCTGGCCGGGCGCCGCCGTTGGGCCATCGATTCGAGGGCGGGTTTGTTTTGTGTGACGCCGTGCCGGCCGTCGTACGAGTCAAGTGGGAGCTCTTTCTCTTTGCATTGGGTGTTAGGTGCCGCCGCGCGCTCACCTCACCGGGCCTCTCGAGTCTCCCTACGTTTCACCTACTGCGTGTCACGGAGCAGCGGGGCGGGCTGCTGGGCATTTTTTAGCGTCGTCAAGGCAACAATTTGCTTACGGGCTTGGTTCAGAGCATTTTATCATTTTCACCTCGCCTACTCTGAAAACCAATCGAGTTTATAGCTCACAGAGCTTTCAGGGGAAAAAAATGGTTCAGTGCATCTTGTTTATCACAATATCACTATGAAATAGGCATATGATGTACCATGCCAACAAATGGTGGGACCCATTTAATAGCTTTTTGTAATAAAAAATAGCAAGAAAAGGAGAGAGTGTGCTTTCAGTGTAACCTTTTCCCCTTTTCTGCCACCAAAAGTTTGATTAAACAATGTGGTTCATTGGTGTCATGCAACAATGTCAATAATGTAATGTTAGTGGACTGTTCCGACTTGTACGTGAAGACTGGCCGGGGGAAATATTCTGCGCCATTGCCAATACTGAGCGTACGGGTTGCAAGCTCTCACAGAGAAGAAAATCTTAAAAAGGAGAAACAGTTATGCGTTTAGGCTAGCCATATCAACGGTTGAATGGTGCATAAATATTTTTCCATAAAAGATATAATCAAAATACGAGCTTCTGAATCAACAAAACCTCCGAGGTCTATTCCAGTGCTATATATTTTTGGTTGAATGGTGCATATCAACGGTAGTTGGTGGAGACTGATTGCTTGATGCTGAGGGTCATAACATAGGTTGAGGAGTCCACGTGGCATACATTTTTCTTGAAGAAAAAGAATTTTCGTAGAGTAATAATAATAATTTGTACCCCGTGAATAGCAAAGCAAGAACTGAAGTGCTTCTAGAATCGGCCCGGTCCGTATACAAAGCAGGCCAAAAATCAATTTCCCGTACTTGTCCTACTCCCTTCGGCCTTGCTCCTAACTACATTCTTCCATATGGGCCTCTTGTCTCGTCACACTGGCCCATGGTACTAGGCTGTACTAATGCTTTGACAAAAGAAGAAAAGACGGCACCAAATTTGAACTCTTTTCAGATGGTGGCACTGTGCTGGTTCTTCATTTCTGACTCTGACTTTTGCATTGTGATGGTTCTTCATTTCCGACTCTGACTTTTGCATCAATATCCGGGCTGTGGCATGTGGCATCTTCTTGGTAAAAGCAAATTAGTGACCAGTCACCTTCGTAGCCTTCAAACCTTCAGTTTCAGCAGAGTGGATTCCATTTCCATGCAGCCTTATCAGTTACTATCTCGCAAGCAAGACTTCGATTGGTATAGCACAAAGAGACGTCTAGTATCGAGAAACATCTTGATGGATCATGGATGTAGGCCGGAAAAGGCAGCAGTCTTTTGGTTCTACACACCATGGCATGGAGCCGCCCAGTTGTGCACTCTTTAAGGGCTGCATTCAGCGGTCGAAACAGGAAAGCTCCCAGGTTCAGAACGTCCCGTATTGCTTGCTCCACAAACAGGGCCACTTTCAGGGGTGCGCATGCCTTGTGCTGTCGCGATCGGGAAATGTTCAGTGTCAGAAATTCAGAAGAATAGCGGAAAACGTGACCATGAAGTGGAAGCAGCTCTGCAGGTGGTACTGCCGCATTTTGATTTGATCTTTGTGATGTGGTCCTCCAGTTCCCCAAAGGCATGCGCAGCTTGCCATCAGCTTCATCAGAAGATGAGCCATGGGAAGAAACGGCGCGGACGCCAACGTAGCCCGTAGCCCGGAGCACTTTTACTTTCTTATTATGGAGTCTCTTTGTTTGTTCTAACCAAAGTTAAACAAAAAATATTTTTATACCAATGCTCGAAGTTTTCAGAGATTAAATATTATTGTCCACGGCAGAATGATAGTGCGAGTTGGTTAACGATGGACAGATCGCGATGCTGTTGGATATGCAAATATTAGTCCAAAATGGAGAACACACACCAAAAAAAATGACGTGGAGTCGTGGACTGAAGATCAGTTTTGACCTAACCAACAATGGCAGCTGTAGATTATGCCTTATTTGTCAGAATTTCTACATCACAGACAAGTGAGAGCGCCCTAAAAAGACCGTGAACGTATCATTAGAGTTGAAACGCTTTGGAACGTTTGTTCGTTTTTTTTTTTTTTGGTTAGTGACATCATTAGTAGTTTTGAGCTGACTTGTAAAGACCATGTGCCCATCTGATAGATCGTATCACTTGACGCGCGTTAGACAATGGAAGCCTAGGCCGACCACAGGTCCATATACAACAAAGGAGTTGTTTTGAATAATCGGTACCGTTTCCATTCTTTATTTTTCATGATCAGTGCTGAGTCCTCATTTAAAAAAAGGATCAAATTAAAGTCATATTACCAAATAGTAGCATATTTGCTTGGCTACTTCTTTAGATAATAGAAACCCAGCTTCGAACCTTTTCTTGAAGAGGCAACATCCAAAACTATCATAAAGATTGGCAAATAAAGTTGCTGTTGTCACCAAACACATGGTGAAGCATGAAACTAGAGAAAAAACAGCTCCATATTATTGACCAATTCCATGAGAAGTGAAAATTTACATTCTACTATGCCATTCTATTAATTTGTTACCTTCTGAGTCTCTTCTAAAAGAGAGCTTAATGGAATTGTACTAAGTACATTAGCCAATAGCCACTGTTGTTTCTATTCCCTATGAACTAAATGAAAAGTACAGATGTTTCAATGGTTGGCACACATCCTTGACACACATCCTAGTTCTTGAGATATTTATTTTTCATCAACTCTTGCCAAATATCACCCTCATTATACAACTTAAACACGCACTTGCTTAGTATTGCCAAAACCCTCGGACTTCGACAATAGGGTGAAAAATAGGAGAAGTCAACAAGGGTCAGAGATATTGTTCCATCATCCAACCTTTTATTTCTCAAGGCCACATTTCTTAGGCCCTGTTTGGTTGGGCTTTTGACTTTGACTTTTGGCCCCAAAAGTCAAAAGCCCAATCAAAGGGGCTGCTTTTGGAGGGTGCTTTTTCAGAAGCAGCTGCTTTTCCGTAGTTCATTTTTTAAAGCTGGTTTGACCCTGCTTTTGGCTTTTGGCTTTCTGCTTTTCGAAATTGGTGGAATAAAAAGCTCTTCCATAGTTGTTTCAAGAGAGATAAAGATAAAAGGTATATTTTATACTTGTTTAACCAAACAGCTTTCAGCTTTTCTACAGCTCACAGCCCACAGCAGCTTTTTCCCACAGCCACAGCTCAACCAAACAGGGCCTTATAGCGCTAGCATTTACAACACCTAGACTGTTTTACCCCTGCCATTCGGGCTTGATTCTCGGAATATTCCGCTGTAGACACGGCTAAAATAATCCTTACACGACCCAAAATCAAGTTGCACTTGACTTCTAGAATTCTTTGGCGGGTCTTCTCCATAGTCTGCAACATTTCGCAATGCTCTCTAGCACCTTCAGCAAGTGCTTTGCTGGTGACATCAAAGGTATCTTCGCCTCAATGCTTCATCGTCACTACTACACAAAGTTTAACCGCGACGGGTAGATCTGGTTTTCAGCGGCGGGCAACTGCGTCCGCCACACCCAGATCATCACGGTAAATCAAGATTTACCGTGACGGACCCCAGTTGTCCGCCGCGGTAAACGTAAAAAAAAACAAAAAAAAATAGCGAGCCCAACGCAAGCCCATCTAGGCCCGGCGTCGAGCCCATCCGCCGCTGCATCGCCGTGCCTGCGTCGCCACGCCGCTGCACCTCCACCGCCATCGCCAGATCCGCGGCGACGACGGATCCGAGGGCCCCGAGGCCAGATCCGTCGGACGACGCGTCGTCAGACGCTTGGAGAAGGAGGGGTCGGGCCCAGCCGCCATGGAAGAAGGCCGTCGCGCGCTGGGAGAAGGAGGATGCGCCGCCACCTTCGATCCGCCACTGGATCCGCGGGCCCTGAGGCCAAATCCGTCGGAGGACGCGCCGCCGGTCGCCGGTGACCACTTCGCCGGGAGGAGGGGGCCGGAGCCGCCGGAGACCCGGCCCGCGCGTGCCACGTGTACCGCGCTCCGCCTTGCGAGCCGCAGCCACGACGAGGGAGACAGAGAGATTGAGCCCGGCCACGACGAGGGAGACCCGCGGCCGCCGGCGGTTCCCCGTGGCGGAGCCGGAGTCGTCGGAGTCCGAGTCTGAGTCCGATTCGGAGGAGGAGGAGGCCATCAGCGGCGGTGAGGTGGACGTGCGGGCGGACGACTTCATCAACCGGTTCCGCCACCAGCTGAAGCTGCAGCGCATCGACTCCTTCATCCGCCACAGGGAGACGGTCCGCCGTGGCCAGGCCCAGGCGGCGGCCTGGGGCATGTAGCCAGCCGAGGGAGCGAGATGCTGCTGCAAGAGTCCTCCGTGAGCCCGTGAGGAGAGGTTGAAATGGATGAAGAGAAGATGCAGAGAAGGCAGGCATGCTGGGGGATCGATCGGGAGGTAGGGGAAGGAGATGGTCCGCTCTCGGCTGCTGTGAGGGAGTTGGGTGAGATTGAGGGAACCTAAGTTTGTCCTTATATATAAACCCGGTAGGGGCTGTGCCTGGGCTCCGAACTGGGCCAAAAGTTTTAGGAGGCGGGCCTTTAAGGATGCCCGCCACGGTAAATCTATTTACCGTGGCGGACGTCTTAATATGTCCGCCGCGGAAAATATGGCATTTTCCGTGGCGGGCGTCTTAGGACGCCCGCCACGGTAAATTGATTTACCGTGGCGGGCAGAAATGTCCGCCTCGGTAAATGAAAAATGTCCGTCTTGGAAAATCCTGGGATTAACTGTGACGGGCAAAAAAATGTGACCGCCTCGGAAGGGTCCAAAGGGGTGTTGCGCAAAATCATTTCAGTAGTAGTGCGTGGCGGACTCCAAAGATGGCTTCGCCACATCACGCTGCCTGTCTCGTGTCCTCCTCAAGCCATCTCTACAAAGATATCCCATGAAGTGTTTTGCTCAAGACCAAAATTCATCGGTTAGTAGCAAAAATGATTGGGGGATGCCTTTGGTCCTAGGCAATCCCAACATGTAGTGATAAGCACTTAGTTTATAAAACACTAAATCTTTTATCCTCTATCCGCCTTATATTTTTGGTTGAGAATGAATGTTATATTTCACTAGTCTGTATTTCTTATGTTGACCATTTCAACATAAAAATCTAGATCTAAGGCACTCCAACTTCTCGAGTATTTGTCGTGGATCTAAAATATAATGAAATTATAAACATAGACAGACTAAATACAATAGAATTATTCATAACTAGGCTCCGTTCGACCAAATCACAAGAAGGTAGCAAGCATGATTTGTTTACATCTTTTTCCTTAAACTAACATCGATAACACCCCCCTCGATCCTAAAAAACAAAACAACAACAACATCGATGACATTCAGTTCCCAGCAGCACAACATACATAGCATCCGTCAAGAGCGAGAAGAAGAGACTGGATTATTTAGAAATATAGGAATGCATTTGTGTTTGAGGGCACTTCTCCTTCGGTTAACACAATTTTGTGTGAGCTGAAAGACGAGCACAACCTATGGTGTATGGCTGGTGCGAAGAAACTCCTTGGATTAGGTCTAGCGTTTGCAATCTAGGACAATTGGACTAGGTCGAGTCGTGTTAGTTCCCTATGTGCTAGAGTTTTGAGTCTCTGTAATTGTCTCACTCATTTTGGTATGAGTGAGTATCCTGTTGGAGACCAGCCCATCCTCTAGGCTCTAGTACAATGAAACACAGCGTTCCTACATTTTTTAAAAAAAAGAAGAGCGAGAAGAAATGTTGACTAGCTAGCTAGTATACTCTGCCTAGTTCTTGCCTAACGCATGCCATGCCGCCCTCGCTCGTCATGCGCTCGCGCGACATGCATGGCGTGCCTGCCTTTGAACGAACGATTCTTTCCCCTCTGCTTATCCTTTTCCAAACTTCCCCTCAAGAAAAAAAAATCCTTTTCCAAACTTATAACGAGCGGAACGAACACAGAACACGCGCGCGCGTTGGTAGCTGAATTGTTCAAAACGATTTGATATGGTGTTTTGGAAGAGACCGGAAAATGGATGCCGAATAGTCGCTGTCTCGCGCCGAACGAGTGCGCCCTATGCTCTGACCGACGCGTCAGGTAATTTGCAGTGTAGCGGGCGGCCAAGTACGTGTCGGTCAACTGCATCTCCAGACGCTAGTGGGAAAAGTCCTGCTCTCGAAGCAGACCTTTGACATGAGATAAGAGTTCTGGATTCGCTTGCGACTATTATGCTCTTTATGCCATATATCCATCGTCGACAGGAAGAATTATGCTTGATTTATTACAAGGCGACGTCTCCAGCAAAACTGGAGGCTCACATGCATGATCGCCAAAATCATGCCAGGAACAAAGGATGAGCTAGCTCATCATCTCTTGATTCTGAGTTTCTGACTGAACGCTGTGTTGTGGACTTGTGATCATCAGCTAACACTAATTAACTCCACTTTGTGGTGATCACTGATCATCGTCAGCTAAACCTTTATATACTGTATGGGTAGCATCTATTATCCTTTGCCTCATTTGGTAACATATTTGGGCTGCTATATTCAGACCAAGTTAACAGTCCAGGATGACGACCAGTAGTACTTGTAACTGGGCTGAAAGATTTAGAGATTCTTCCCAGCCTGAAAAAACACCAACATTGCAGTTGCATATACGCAAGGACGGTATGGATACACCAAGAGCACAATCCTAGCACGCCTTTCAGTTTGGGGTGTATTCCATTATTATTGCTTAACGTGCAGGTCAAGCTCCCTTTGATTTCCATGGCCACTCTGTCTGACTTGCATACTACCACCAGTCTCGTTTATGGACGATGTCCCGACAGATGGCTGGAATATATATGCTCATGTTTTGCATGACTGAAGCTAATTAATAACGAGACGACGGCCATTAGACCTGTTGTGTAGATGATTGATACTTTTTTTTGGTTCCTACTACCGCCTACATACGTACATTCAGGGCCGCAACGCAACGACCAACAACAATAAGGTCTTGGTTTCCGACCAGCATTTCTACGGAGTTGGCCTTCGGGTCACCTCGCCTCGAATTCGAAATACGGCAGTGTAGAAGAATTACATACAAGAGAGAAACAAAACATGTATTTCGAAATCAGCCGTACGTATGTTAATTGGTTTTGTAAACTAGCCTACATACATGTACGAAAAAAATACATGTCGATCGGATTAGTTCCAGGCACTAGTCTATATAGTATTCACGAAGAAGAAGGCATGAGTGACATGCACGGTAGCAATTGACTACAGCAAATGCACGTCTAACGATCCCTGGCTCCAAGAGTTCAAAACCTGCCAAACTTGGCCAAGCAAGCACAGCACGGACGTACTACTAGTAAACCGTAACTGAATTGATGTTGACCTGATCGTCAGCATTTTGTGCTAGCTGCGTCAATCGATCTGCATTATATTCCACCAAGGAAAAGAGCCTCACTCGTAGAGTAGGAAAGATTAGGGAAAAAAATCTAGACACGTCTCGATCGATTTCCCTATATATACCACCACCAAATTTTACTTTTGATTTACCAGCTAGCGGCAGATCATTATCACACCTCTGCTCTCGTACAACTAGCTGAAATAGCAGCAGCCAGCAGCACTGCTGCTCCGGCTTCTCGATCGATTGATCGGTCATGGACTACGGCAACGCGAGCACGGGCACTACGGCGGCGGCGCAGCAATATAACTACTGTCGCTCCGTGTCTCCGCCGTCGAGGGTGTCGTCGTGCTCGCCACCACCGCCGCCTCCTCCCGCCGTCCAGGTGGTGGGCAACGTGCCGCCGACCGTCGTCCTGAGCCCATGCGCGGCGTGCAAGATCCTCCGCCGCCGCTGCGCCGACGGCTGCGTGCTGGCTCCCTACTTCCCGCCGACGGAGCCCGCCAAGTTCACCACGGCGCACCGAGTGTTCGGCGCCAGCAACATCATCAAGCTCCTCCAGGTACGGTGTGGGCCGCGCACAGACATGCACGCACGCACGGTTTCTGGTTTCTTTCTGATGAGCGCGTCGTCAACAATGTGCGGCGGACATGCACGTTACATGATCTACGTCGTCTACGGTGCATGCAGGATTTGCCGGAGAGCTCGCGGGCGGACGCGGTGAGCAGCATGGTGTACGAGGCGGAGGCGCGGCTGCGGGACCCGGTGTACGGGTGCGCGGGGGCGGTGTGCCGGCTGCAGAAGCAGGCCAACGAGCTCAAGGTGCAGCTGGCGCGCGCGCAGGCCGACCTGCTCAACGCGCAGGCGCAGCACGCCAACCTGCTGGCCCTCTTCTGCGTCGAGATGGCCAACCGCCACGGCAACCAGTACCACCAGCAGCAGCACCCGTCGTCGCCGCTGACGACGATGGACTGCGGCGGTGGCGGAAGCGGATTCGGCGCGGCGTACCAGCAGACGTTTTACGGCTCGGACCTGGACTCGGCGACGTGACCGGATCACGAAGCCCAGCTCTGGACCTAGCTAGCTGATGCATGGACTCTGGTAGTAGCTCGAGTACTACAAGTATACTTGCATAATAACAAGTAGCAGCACATGTACGTGCTGCGACCGTGTAGGGACGGCAACGTACGTTTCTAGCTCGTCGGATGCTGCAAGAACGCTGTAGCCGGCCGTTATTATGAAGTACACCCCGTGAATACGTTTATTTGCTCTTGAATGCATCTTATATTATCTTGCTCCGTATTACGCAACGAACAGGTTCGGCTGATGTAGTACTGGGCTGATGACGACGGCGACGCTGACGAAAAAAATGTTTGTTACGATCATACAAACAAGTACACTGAGAAGTACTTCCTGATACAAACTGTTGGATCAATTAGGCATAGACCTAGCATGTACAATTTGACTAGAACATGATGAACAAACCCTAAAACATGAACTACGAGATCTAGGTGGAGAAAAAAAGGAGAAGGGCAGTGGTCTCTGACCGTCGGACGGTTTGGTGGAGCTGCTGGAGCCGTCTATCACGTCGGTGATGTTGCCGGAGGGCGTTGGGTGATGCAGCGGTCGTAGGTGCGGTCCAGTGGCTGCGGCGAATCTCGTGGTGGTGCTTTCCGTCACTGGCTGCGCACCCTCTTTAGATCGGTGCTAGGGTTTTGTCGGTGGAAACTGTAGCTCAGTCAACATCGTAAAGAGAGCCACCGGCCCCCACCTCTCTTTATAGCGCATTGTGATTGGGGCCCACCAACTATGTAGGGTTGGGCGTCCCCGATCAGGGCGCGAGGTCAAGGCCCAACTCAGCCGTTGGGCCGAGCTGGAGAAATCACCACTAACAATCTCTCTCTTGATCTCATCTTATTACTTAAACTTAACCTACTTACTTTATCTTATTTTCATTCCATCACAGATTAGTGCATAGAGCATGGCTCATCGTCACGGTCAGTTGCCATTAGATTAAACGGCTATAATGCACTTCTCTGTTTTTTAAACAGATTCTCAACTAGACCCTTATTGTCCAGGAATCATAGGCTTTCCCTTAAACCTATGCCGGCTAAGTGTTCTCTGAACACGTTGGGTGGTAAGCCTTTTATAAACGGATCCGCGAGCATCTTTTCTGTTCTTATATGCTCAAGACTAATTATATGATCCCAAACTTTATCTTTCACAACATAATACTTTATGTCAATGTGTTTGGCAGCACCACTTGACTTATTGTTGTGAGCATAACGTACTACTGGATTATTATCGCAGTATAACTTGAGTGGCTTATGTATGTCATCTACCACTTTCAATCCGGGCATGAATTTCTTCAGCTAATTCATCTGTCCTGTGGCCTCATAACATGCTACAAACTCGGCATATATTGTGGACGATGTAGTAACGATTTGCTTTGAGTTTTTTCATGATATAGCTGTTCCTGCGAGAGTGAATATATATCCTAACGTGGATTTTCTATCATCTTCCGCATAATCAGAATATGTATACCCCTCTATGTGCAGGGAATAAGATCTTCTGTAAGTTAGCATGAGACCCTTCGTACCTTGCAGGTAACATAAAACTTTCTTTACTAATTTTCAGTGTTCTATTTCTGGATTACTCTGATATCTGTCAAGTAACCCGATAACAAATGCTAAGTCAGGACGAGTACACACTTGAGCATACTGTAAACTTTCGACAGCTGAACTATATGGAACCGCTTTTATTTGATCGATCTCATATTGGTTCCTAGGACATTGAAATTCCCCATATATGTCGCCCTTGACTATGGGAGCAGGTGAAGAGTTACAATTTTGCATACTGTATTTGTAACACCCCGGTGTTATGACCAATAATTAGGCACTGCAAATCATGCATATTATGCATCTTCAAGCATCCTAATCATACATGCCTAATCATGTAAATAATAACTGAAACCCCGTTTCGAAACATATGAAACATGCTCGGGAAACATGAATGTTGCATACACTTGTTTAGAGTTGTTTTTGCCCAAATTATGCTTGCTAGGTTAGTAAAACATGTTTGGCTATGATTGTAAGTCATCTAGAATTATTTAGCACAATTTTTGGAGCAAAGTTTGTATTCAAATTTTTGCCAAATTTCGCTTTAAAAATAATTCTCCAAAATTAGGGTTTTGAGTTAAAATTGACTTTAATTTTATAATTCAAAATCTATCAAGAATTGGACTTTGGTCATAAAAGCAAAGATGTAGAGGATTAAATTCTAAGCAACTTTTATTTTTGGGCTATTTTCAAAAGATGTCATTTTCTTGCCCAAAATGATATTTGAAAACTGGAATTTGAAAATTTCTTGAAAATAGAATTTGAAAAAAAAAAGTTCTCTCCTTTCGCGGGCCGCCGCCTCCTTTCTCGGCCCACGGCCGAAGCCGGCCCAGCAAGCCTCGCGCGCCCCGCGCTCGGCCCAGCTCCCGCGCTGGCCCGCTCGCCTGGCCTGCCTACGCGCGCGCCGCGCCGCGCCGTGTCCCGACCGCGTCAGGCGACGCCCGACGCGTGGCGACCATGCGTCGGCGACGCCCGCCGCACGGCAGCCACGGCCTGCTTCGCCTCCACGCACGCACCTACACCTGCCGAGCAGCGCTGCCTCCTCCTCAATCCTCCACTTCACTCTTCCGCGTGCTCAGCCGCAGCGACAGCAGCAGCGCGCGCCCGCCATCGCCACCGCGCGCCGCGCCTCGCCGGAGCCAGCTCGTCCGGCTGTCCTAGCTCGCCGTTGAACTCTCCATCTCGCCCGCAGCTCCGCCTCCTCCTCGCGCACCCCGTGCTCGTGTCATTTCGCCGTGGTAAGCATCCCTTCCTCGGGAATTGCTCGCCGGAGCATGGCCGAGCTCACTGGTGAGCTCCGCTCCCGTGGACTCCCCCGCTCCGCTTCCCTTCCCGCCTTTCCTTCGCGCGCACAAGCACCGCACTGCGATGTTGAGTCTCCCGAGCGCCTCTTTTCGCCATACCGTGGCCGGAGACGCTCCACCGACGACGACCCGCGCCGCCGCTCCGCCATTGCCGTCGACGAGCCTCTCTCCCATGAACCGCCCCTCCCTATTCACCTCTATCCGACGTGGTTTGTCATGAGGAGCACGTTGGTGCCCTCCGTTTCGCCGGGGACCTCGTCGTCGGCGAGAGCCGGCCGGTCAACGGCGGCCCTGCCTCGGCTCCTGCTGACGCGTGGGTCCGGCTTGACCGTGGGTCCCGCGTGGCAGCCCCTCTGGGTGTACAGCACCGGGTGCATCCAGCAATTTTGTCGGCTTGTTTTAAAATGAATTTAAGATATGCTTTTCAGAATTCTGTTAAATGCTTTGGAAATTTATAACTTGCTCAAATTTGCTCCAAATTTGTTGAAACAAATTTTGTTGTGTTTCTTGTCACCAGATCTACATGATAAAAATATTGCATGACATTTTTGAGATACTTTTCTGTAGAGCTTTATTTAATCCTTGATATTGCTGATAACTTGAAAAATGTGTAGAAAAACCTATAGGCTTCAGAAAAATATGATTCCAAGTTTGTTAATCTTCTTATGTAATGTACTTCCTAGGAAAAATATGTGTCATGCATGTGCTGTAGAAAAATTATGAGGTGTAGTTCAAGTGCCTTTAATGGCTGATTTTTGTTATTTTTGCTAGAGAGCAAAATTTGTATAAAACATGCATGTGATAATTTTTGTACAGTAATTATTTGCTGTGTAGAACATAGGAAAAATATTTCTTCTATTGTTTGACACTTTTCACAGTACAAAGTATTTTCATGTTCATAATCATGCCATAGCTTGTTATTTTTGTGTAGGCTAATCCACTCATTCAAATACCATGAAAATCTGATGGTAGACTACTTAGGGTAGTACTATGCTATGGTAATTTTCTAAGATTTTTCTAAGTAATAAAAATAGATGTTGCTATTCAAACCCATTATTAATTAGGGTTTAATCAAGTGTTGCTTTATGTATGATTAAGAAATTAGTGAAGCTTTGGTGTATCGTTGAAGCATTTAATAAGATGTGTTGACTTAGCATATTAGTAGTAGAAGAGAATGCAGTAGATGACATGTGCTTGTAGTATATGTTCTTGGATGATGTCGACTATCCTGCATTCAAGCATATCCATTGTATTCATCTCATCCGATGCTCCGATTGCATAAGCACTTACGCATATTGCATCATACAGGATCGCAAACCGAGAACCCAGTCGTCATACCCGAGGAGCAGCTCGAGGTGCAGCCGCAGGAAGTGCTCGAAGCCGACGAGGAGGACGTTGAGGAACTTCCGGAGTGCCCTGATCACCGCCCGAGCTCCTTCGAGAGAGGCAAGCCCCGGAGCATTTTCTCCCCGGTTTGCAATTATTAATTAAATGCTTTACTTTAATTGATGCATTACGTTCAGGAGTTGTTTGCAACCGTTGCTGCATTATACCTTGTCTACCTTTGTTATACTATATCCTTGTTACCCTGGTATCCGCAGTCGAGTCAATGCTTAGCTGGCTTAGACCGGTAGAAGTCGGGTGATTTCCTGTCACCTGCGAGCTATAGGTGGTTACCTGGATCTGCTTGGATGACTATGAAGTCATGGTATAACTAAGTGTTAAATGAAGTTGAGACCGGACGGAGACTTACAGAGTTTTGAACTGTAGTGCTTTCCATCTGTGTCGATTAAGGACCGACCGTTGTTGGGCCTCGAGTCATGTTGAACGCATGCCTTACATTTAGCTGGCCGGATAAAGTACCTTCCGACTGCGAAGCTGGGAGATTATTCGGGCCGAGTAGATTGCCCACAGCGCACTGTGCTGGAGCAGGTGTGGTAGGACACGAGGGCGAGATGATAAGACCAAAGTGCAGTCGGTCGGCCCCCGGGTACATGTGGTTCCTGGCAAACTCGAGACTCCTGGATAGTTGACTCGGTGATCAATACCTCACTTTAGCGGGTGAGTGAGGTTTGTGTAAGGAATAAATCACCAGCTGGTTAGGAATCGATTCGAATCGCCATCGCTCCTGGATAGTGAGCACTTGACTTGAGTTACTTCATCGTAGTAATGTCAATGGAACACTTGGACAGTTATAATGAATATGACAATATGGAAGTTGTTAATGATCATTGGTTATCAGTATTGGCTTAATCACATGTTTGCTCTAGTATAGGTGCAAATCTAGTCGACAGGTTAATAATAATTAACTTGACAATAATGCTTTTGGAAAGGTTCTTGAAATGCTAAAAATGCTTCTTTTTGCAAATGAGTCAGCTACCCTACTATAAAGCCTTCATAATCCTTGGTGTCACTTTATTTTCGGTTATGTCGGGTAAGTCTAGCTGAGTACCTTCTCGTACTCAGGGTTTTATTCCCACTTGTTGCAGATGGGCAGATGTATTACGGCTACTGTATCAACTGCCTTTATCCTGTGATGGGTGATGCTTAGGACCATGGGCATGGTCATTCCTTACGTCTCGTCTGATGCTTTTGTTGGAGATGATCATTAGCTGGCACTGTATTTGAACTCCGTGTGAGTGTGTGTGGTTTTGAACAAATGGCTTCCGCTACTTTTATTCGAACTCGTTTTATAATAACTATGTTTAAACTCTGATGTATCTGCGATGCAAACTTTTATGTAATATGTGATGGTGACCGCTAAACTTATTACGATCTTGGCTGGGATGTGAGTTGGTTTGAAATCCTTCGTGATTTCACGGACTACCGGGTTATACGGGCTTAAGTTTGCTAAATCGTCTGCTCTGGCGGATGATTTTCTTACTTAATTTCGTATAATTGGTCGGTTCTGTTACAGTATTTCTTTAGAACTTTTTCTAAGTATGCCTTTTGTGATAATTCTAAAACCACCTTTTCTCTATCTCGGTGAATCTCTATTCCTAGGACGAATGAAGCTTCACCGAGATCATTCATATCAAACTTTGAGAACAAGAACTTCTTTGTGTCTAGTAGTAGATTAACATCACTGCTAGCGAGCAAGATGTCATCCACATACAAGACTAGGAAAATGTATTTCTCATTCTTGAACTTTGCATAAACGCAATTGTCATCTACATTTTATTGAAACCGAAATTTTTTTATTGTACTATCAAACTTCAAATACCACTGTCTAAGCTTGTTTTAATCCGTAAATGGATTTCTTCAAGCGGCACCCCATACGTTCTTTTCCTTCCACAACAAAACCTTTCGGTTGTGCCATGTAAACATTTTCCTCCAGATCCCCGTTTCGGAACGTCGTCTTTACATCCATCTGATGTAATTCTAAATCGTAATGTGCTACAAGCGCCATTATGATTCTAAAAGAATCCTTACATGAGACTGGAGAAAATATCTCATTATAATCTATACCTTCTCTTTGCATGAAGCCTTTCGCCACAAGTCACGCTTTGAATCTTTCTATATTTCCTTTGGAGTCATGTTTGATTTTATAGACCCATTTATAGCCTACTGTCTTGGCTCCTTTAGGAATTGTTTCTAAATCCCAAACACCGTTGGTTTTCATTGATTTTATTTTATCTTCCATGGCTTTAAGCCACTTGGATGAGTGAGCGCTTCTCATGGCTTTTTCAAATGAGGTGGGATCACCCTCCATTTGAAATTCCTCATATTCATAAACTTCGTAGTCATTAGGAATGGCTGATCTCCTGACTCTTTGAGACCTTCTAGGGGCCTCGTTAGATGACGCTTGTTCTATATGAGGTTGTTGTTGCTCTTCCTCATGTGTGACAACGGGTTCTATGGGATCCTGAACGATAGGTTCCTCATGTTCATTTATTGTTGCCACAGGAGAACTAACAATAGGTGTTGTTACTATAGTGTCTTGCACTGTTGGTACAACAACAACAGGTAGCGTGAAGAATGGCTCCTGAACCATAGGAGTGGGCATGTATACCCGCTTCTCTTCAAAACTAATTTCTCGCACTACCATGCTCCCCCTAATCATATCATCCTCTAAGAAGATAACATGTCTTGTTTCTACAAACTTCGTTTGTCTGTCAGGACAATAGAAGCGATAACCTTTTGACTTTTTTGGATAGTCAATGAAATGGCAACTGGTTGTCTTGGAGTCTAGCGTCCCAATGTTTGGGTTAAAAACTTTTGCCTCAGCTGGACAACCCCACACACGTAAATAGTTAAGTGAGGGTTTCTTTCCTGTCCACAACTCATACGGCGTTTTGGGCACCGACTTGCTTGGCACTCGATTAAGAATATGAATGGTGGTTTTTAACGCCTCCATCCATAAACTTATCGGTAAGGTAGAGTAACTTGTCATGCTTCTCATCATATCCATTAAGGTACGGTTGCGTCTTTCAGCTACTCCATTCTACTGAGGCTCGCTCGGTGTAGAATACTGGGCTACTATGCCATTTTCCTGTAAGAACCTTGCAAAGAGTCCAGGAACTTAGCCATATGGGGTGTGTCGACCGTAGTACTCTCCCCCACGGTCGTACCTTACTACCTTAATCTTTAAGTTGTGCTAATTGTCTACTTCAGCCTTAAATATCTTAAATTTATCCAATGCTTCTGATGTTTCCTTAATTGGATAAATATAGTCAAAACAAGAATAGTCATCTGTGAATGTTATAAATGAATCATAATCATCCACACTTTTCACAGGAAAAGGACCACAGATGTCTGTGTGAACTATTTTTAAAATTCCTGCGCTTCATTTGACATCTTTCTTTATTTTCTTAACGTACTTTCCTTTTATGCAATCAATGCATTGCTCTAAATCTAAAAATTCTAAAGGCGAAAGAATTGATTTCTTAATCAATCGCTCTATTCTCCCCCTCAAAATATGGCCTAAACGATAGTGCCATAATTTCGATGATACAACATGAACTCTCTTCCGCTTATTACTTGCATTCATAGACCAAGAGGCATTCTTATTCTCAGTACTTACATCATTCACATTCTCAGAAAGTGATAATAAATAAAGCTTGTCTTGTCAGAAGGCAAGACCAACACATTTATTATTATAAACAATCTGACATTTGCCATTACCAAAATGGCAATCATATTCATCGTCATCTAAATGTGAAACACTTATTAAGTTTCTTCACAAAGAGGGTACATATAGAACATCTGAAAGCTTAAGTACAAAACCATCAACTAATTCTAGAGAGAGATCTCCAATGGCTTCGACTTCAGCTTCAACTCCATTTGCTACTTTAATTCTTCTTTCTCCTCTTTGTAGGGTCCTCCTCGTATGGAATCCCTATAATGAATTTGCAACATGAATAGTTGCACCTGAGTCAATCCACCAAGTAGATTTTGAATAACTTAAATACAAGAACTCATCTATGAATGTAATAATGTCCTCACTTTTCTTCAAAAGGTTCTTCAGGAACTCTGGACAATCCTTCTGGTAATGTCCACGCTTCTTGCACCATTTGCACTGATCCTTGTCAACTTGTACATTGTTGTTCTTCTGCTAGTGATCAATCTGAGGGGCTTTCCCGTGAGGTTGGGCATTAAAATTCTTCCTTTTATTGTTCTTCACAAGGTTTGCAGAGTCACCCTGTGAGCTTTTAAGCCTCTCCTCCTCTTGCACACATATTGCAATGAGCTTCACAATGTCCCACTTATCGGGCTGCATGTTGTAGTTAACAACAAAAGTTTCATACTCTTTTGGTAAGGAAGCAAAAACCAAATGAATCAGAAACTCATCTTTGAGCCCCAAATTCATTGGCTTGAGCTTGGATGTCATGTTGCTCATGTTCAATATGTGTTCTCTTATACCTCCACCAGAGTATTTCTCATTGAATAATTTCTGTATCAAGGTACTTGCATAAGCCTTTGAAGAGCCAGTAAACTGACTCTCCACTTTCTTAAGATACTCGGTGGCGGTATCACAACCTGGGATTGATCCCCGAATAGCATCTGATATAGTGGACTTGGCCACCATTAAGCACTTGTGGTTCGAGATGTCCCATTTCTTCCGATCAAGATCATATTTCATTCTAACTTCTGCATGATCTCGCTTTCGAGCACTGAAATCAGCATCAGTCTCATTTGCTGCCCTCACCAGGTCCTCTGGCTCAGTAGGACACGGAGAGGTAAGTGCTAAGTCTTTCTCGGGCAGCGCAAGTGCGAGCTCATACTTCTCTCGTCATACTCTGTAGTTGCCCCCTTCAAGAGGCGGAATATGCGAGATAAATGCCATAGGATTGAGTCCTGAAAAACAGTGTCAGAGAAAGTGAGAAAATATAACATAATGATTGCATGCCTTAATTTAACGTTGGTCAAAATTAAAACATACAACTTCTTCTACATTAATTTGACATCACCGTTGGGCAAAAATTAGAATCAATGCATAAACTCATAAATCAAACATTTATAATATTGCTATCAACAACTTTAGTTAGAAAATAGCAAAATCATAAATTTACTAAAAATTATAACTACTCCTCAAAATTAAATCATCCTGTTGGTTCGAATTTAATTAGAAGATCATAAACATCATCATCCGCAGCGGAAACATGAAAAAAAACATTATCTACTTTTCAGAAGCATTTGACTGTACTCATCTATTCTCTGAAAAAATTATTCCGTTGGTTCAAATTTTGACTGAGATTTAGCATCAAAACATAGAGAAAAACATCAAAATGCTTCTAAAAATGAATAATATTAAAAAACATTGAGTGTTGTTCCTTTAGCCCGGCCCTACATGCAACAGCAGCACAACAACGCAATCAGCAGCGCGCGGCCCAGCAACAGCAGTGCGCGGCCTGGCAGCAGCAGCGGCGCACGCGCACCCTCGGCGGCCCAGCTGCGGCCCGTGGCTGGCTCGCGCGCACATGCTCGCGGCGCCTCCCCCTTGCCCAGGCCGCAACCTGGGCCTGGGCCGGGAAAGTGCCTCCCCGCCTGGGCCAAAAATGGCCCGACGCGCTCTTAGCCGTCCATCCAGATCCGACGGCCAGGCGCCGTTTTCGGGAGATCAAAAACCCCACGCCGGTCGTGCCCCTAAACCCTAAATGCATTTTCTTCCCTCTCCCTCTCACAGCGCGAAGCAGAGCAGCGACGGCGGCCACCCGCAGTGCAGCCGGAGGAAAGAGGTCGGCGGCGCTGGCGCGCGCATTCACCCGAGGGTGAGCGCGCCGCCGTCGAGCGGTCTTGCTGCGGTGCCCTGAGCCCAATCCCAGTAGGGTACACGCGGCGGCGAGGCCGCGCCCTCCGGCGGCTCCCTTCCTGCGCCCCGGCGAAGCGGTGGCGCGGTCTTCTTCCCGCGCAAACAGCGGTGTCGACGGACGCAAGAAAACCCAGGTAGGTTCCTCCCCTTCTCCGTCCTTTCCCCTTTAGGGTTAGGGTTATGGTTTCATCCAGATCAAAAATCGAATCATCTCCTTCTAATTTTTTTCTTATTTTCTACCCCAAAGCCTAGATCTACGCCCAGATTAGGCTCGACTGATACCATTGATAGAAACTGTAGGATCAACTAGGCATAGATCTAGCGGGTACAACTTGACTAGAACATGATGAACAAACCCTAGAACATGAACTACGAGATCTTGGTGGAGAAGAAGGGAGAGGGGCAGTGGTCTCTAGCCGTCGGAGGGTTTGGTGGAGCTGCTGGAGCCGTCCATCACGTCGGTGATGTTGCCGAAGGGCGTCGGGTGATGTAGCGGTCGTAGGTGCGGTCCAGTGGCGGCGGCGAACCTCGTGGTGGTGCTTCCCGTCAGTGGCTACGCACCCTCTCTAGATCGGTGTTAGGATTTTGTCGGTGGAAACTGTAGCTCGGTCAAACCTCGTAAAGAGAGCCGCCGGCCCCAGCTCTCTTTATAGGGCAGTGTGACGGGGCCCACTAACCATGTAGGGTTGGACTTTCTCGATCAGGGCGCGAGGTCAAGACCCAACTCAGCCGCTGGGCGAGCTGGAGAGATCACCACTGACACTCCCGGCTGGCCCACGAGGGCATGGCGTTAGCGTGAGTTGACTTTGCTATCTACTAGTACTAGCAAGTCTAAGCTAATTTGTGTGTGCTACTGCTATTGCTACACGAACTGATTTTAGGCAATTGCCGGACGGCTCATCAATGGATCTCGAACAAACGGTCATGTGCGAATATGCGAGCCAGCTCCATTCATGACTTGGCTACCGTCTACCTAAGATGCGCTACCATAAGGTGTTTCACACCTTCTATATATAACCAAACGTATCGTAACAAAAAGCAGAGTTCTAGATCGATCGATACGATCTGAAGAAAAGAACCAGCTAAAAACTGGCTACCATATATACATGCATGTATGGCACGTCAGACAGCTGCTTGTATTACGAGCTGCCCTGCGTGGTAGATTTTCGTGGGCATGCGTGTTGCTTTGCGTGGAACATGCATGCTGCGCATCCCCTTCTCCTTCTGTGACGTGACAGACAGGTGAGCAGACCGCGGCGCACACCCGCAACAACAGCAGAGATGACACCAAAAGAAGGCTGCCGAACTCTATCTCCAAGGCGTACTTTATTTGGACTGGCAGGCCGGCCGGCCGTCTTATTAACGGTTTCCAAGTCTCGCATGCCAACCATGCGAGCTGGCTGCACCTGCACTGCGTACAGACGACGACGGTCGTCCGACTACCTGACGCACGCGGTCATCGTCGTCGGCGAAGTACCACCTGTGCCAGCAAATCACTGAACAGCATTAATTTTTCGAAAAGCCCTGAGCAGCATTATTATGTCTGTAGTACGTTAAGCGCTAGGGTGTTCAGCGTGTGCTACCACACCGTGGAATCACGCCGCATGCATCCAAACACGTCCATTGGATGTACATGCACAATGTCCAAGAGAAACAAAAATGTCAGACGAGCTGCTCTCAATCTGCTGGAAACTTTGGGAGAGTCGTGATGGCACGTGATGGTAATTGAACGATATTTGTTTGTCTTTTTGTTGCGCATCTTCTTCGGGAGGGGCGGAAGAAGTCATCTGTGTGCTCACACCTTGTGCACTATCCGTTGCCACTGTATCTCCTACAATTAAAAACAATAAACCGTGAACATTTTTATGCAACTTTTGTTTCGTCGCTCTGCCCCCCGGTCCGTGCGTTCCATGTCGCGCGACGATACGCGAAAGGAAGGAAACCTCGCGCGGCGTCGGTCTGCCCCATGCGACGCCGCCGCTCGCGCGTCCCTTCCTTCACCGTGCGACAATTCCTCCGGTAAAAGTGGAAACAAATCAGTCAAACAACGTAGGAATCAATCAGTCAATCAATCGCATGCCTGCTATCCGTGCCCACGCCCTCGCGAAGTCGCGACTACCGCCGGCCTCGCGAAGTCGCGATCCACACCGCGCCCTTCGCAGGAACCACCGAAGCCTGCCGCCGCCAAGGGAGACACGAGGAGCAAGGATCTCATCCTCGCACCGCGCACGCCCTCTTCACGCACAATGCCGACGCCCGGCCCCGCTGCCCTCCCCCACCAGGACTCCCTCCGTGCCTCCCTCCGGCCGCTGCCGCCACGCGCGCCGCCCTCCGGCTCACCTGCTCCCTCACCCTCTCGTTCGCCGCCGCCCCCACGGAAGCGAGGAGCGAGGAGGTGCCGATCGCCCTCGCTAGGCGCCGGTCCATCGGCGCCACTACGCCGGCCGGCGACCGTCCAGCAGGGTCGTGGTGCCCTGTGGCCTACTGGCCTCTCGTGAGTGCTTGTTCTTCTCCATTCCACTACTTTCCCCCAATTCTCAAATCTCATTCTCAGTGTTAGGGTTTGGACATCAGCCCCGTTTGCTTCACTGAAAAATAAGCCGAAACACTGTTTCGGCTAATTTGTTGTGAGAAAAAAATACTGTTCCGACTGAAAAAACAAGCTGAAAAAGACAGATTATAAGAGAAGCGAACAGGGCCATCATTAGAGACGAAGGAAGATTGAACTGTAAAGGTTTAGGGATTGTGGATCTGTCATCTGTGAGCCTATAATTGAATGAAATCTTTTGTTATTTTTTAGGAATCTGTTGTATTATCACATCACCACGGAACAACGCCCATGCTTGTCGCCCTGGTCCACTAGGGACTCAGCGCCCTGATAGATGGTGTCTCGGTCACCAATCACCATAGCAACAGCACATCACAGGAAAGAATTGATCGAGCTGCAATTCTATATTAGGCAAAGGTGATGTGTGCTATTGCTTGTTTTAATCAGGAATGTGGTAGCATGTGTGCCAATAATCAGTTCCCACACATAACCACTGATCTGTCCCCTGGTATTTGTTCCACGAATAACCACTAATTTGTTCTTGGTATCCCCTAATCTCACGGGCATTATCATGGCATTATCAAAGGCGCCACAAGCCTAGAAAATTTCCATATGACTGCTATCTATTGAGTTCATGCCATTATTCATTTTGTTCTTAATTCATGTCATCAGCCATAAAAAAGGTTATATAATACTCTATGCAAGTAGTAGGATATGCCTATCTTTTTTAGCACTTGTGAATTTTTGGTAATGAACTTTCAGATATTATCTAAAGATGGCTCAACCTCCTTTCTCTCGCAGACTGATGCCAGTAATTGTTGATGGTTATTTCAGGGTAGTGGTTGTGGACAGACATTTAAGGTAGCAAGACATTTAAGGTAGCAAGCCTAATGTTTTGTGTCTATGGCAAGTAATGGAATAATAATGTTATATGGAACAAAAAGTTGATAAACCTTTTACTTTTTATCAGGTGTGTTTCATGTAAAGATGTCAACGGGGACCCGATCCCCGATTCCCCGTGGGGAATTCTTCCATTAGGGGATGGGGATGGGGGGGAATTAATCCCCATGGGGAAGGATTTGGTAGGAATGTTGTCCCCGTCGGGGATGACGGGGACGGGGATGGTTGTCTGGTTCCCGACCCCAATCCCCGTCAACCCGCCCCACGAAGAAGGCACCAGACGACCAGGTCGCCACTCGCTAGGCCCATGTAAAAGGCCTAGTAAGTCACGGAGTATATAATGCACCATTCCAACCCTAATTCGTTCCTCAAGCCATCGCGCCGCCCCCTGTCTCGCTCGGCATCTCGCAGACTCGCACTCTCGTTCTCACGGTTCACAGACTCGCACAGACTGCCAAGTGGGGGGAGAGACAGAGAGCAGGGAAGGAGGGGAGAGGAAAGGGAAAAGCGGGTCGTGACTGTCCCCCCCGCTTTTGCTCCAATCGGCGCCGCCTCGCGCGAGATTCGCTCCGCGTGCCCCGCCGCCGCGCTGCTGCCGAGGTGAGCTCTGCCCGCCCTTCCTCCCCCGCTGATCCGCGCCGCCCTATTTGGCACTTGGTTTTCGGCCCAGGATCCCCCCCGCCTGTTGTCCGCGTCTGCGGCTTGGGTCGGGCCACGCTCGGAGCTGCGGGGGGCGTGTTGCCGCGGTGGGTCTCCAGTGGCGGTGAATTGCAGTTCCGCGCTGCGTGGCTCTGGTTCTAGTCTCACTTTTCTAGGAGTCACTGTCGTGGGGACGAGGACCCCGTCGGGGATGCATTCCCCGTTCGGTTTCGGGGATGGGGACATAATGTCCCCTGTGAGCTTTCACGGGGACGGGGATGGGAGGACGATCACCGACGGGGAATTCCCCGTTGCCATCGCGAGTTTCATGTTCTGATGGAGCAAAGAGTCAATTTTAGAAAAGTAGTGGTAGCAAGCCAGTGTTGAACCACATTTCGTGCTTTCCTTTGTGTGTTTTTTGTAATTGTGATTTGCTTTGATTATTCTGAAGTTAGCCAATCCAGTAAGCGAGTCGTATTAATGGCTTTGTGATGGACCAATACAAGTTGGTAACAAACCTTAGAATATACTCAGCACACCAGCAAGGACTCAACAACTGATTACTAAACCAATGATGTTGTGACATTGGTCACTTAGATATTTGTCAAACAATAAGTATTACCCAGACTAAAATAATATAGAATTTGAACTAAATTAATTTTATTTGGTTGACAACTTGGGTTTACACCATTAGAACACAAGGGTCAAGAGCTCAGGGCTGCAAAGGACTTGGATGTGGCTCAGATTTTCTGCATTAGCTTACATTTATTATCATGTAAAAGTGTTTTTGAGCTTTCCTTTCAAGGATATCTCATGGTTGTGCTGCATATTCATAATATAAGGATTTGTGATATACTGATTGCCAATGCCCACCAGGTATTCTCACCCCTTCTCTTCCCTTCCTTTTGTCTGAAACCGAGCAGCGAGCACCCGAACCCTATTCGGATCTAATCTAATTAAAGTTTATATATGTATTTGCCTAACGAATATGATTTTTTTGCAAAAATTATTGGGTGTACATGTGTACATCATGTTCTTTACTGGGTCTGCCCCTGGTTGCGATGATTGGTTGATATATTTGTTGATTCTTTCAGGTTCATAGATGGTAGAGACGGTGTTCATCCCCTCTTTTGAAGGGATGGAGCATGTCAAGGTAGAGAACAGAGTCATTCTAACCAAGTCCTTCCTTGATGTCTGCAAGCAAATCTTGCCTGTCCTGGGTAAATTATCTGCTTCGCTGTCAGCTGCATATAAACTTGGAGTTTTGGATGGTTGCAAACAGTTCTATGTTCCTTTATGCTTATTTAGGATGGAATATGCAGGGCACATTAGTACTCATTTTGGTTCTTTTATTTAGTTAAATTAGATGAAAAAATTAAAATAGTTGACATTGGTTTTATGAATGAAATTTATTTGCACTTTAACTGGACAAACAGTCATCATAAGCAAGTGCCGCAAGCACGTGGTTATCACAGAGGTTCACATCCTTTGTTCAGATTGTGACAATGAAGATTGCTAAATTTTTTTTTGTAAAATTATTTGCCATAGTTTTGGTCCATCCTTTTATTTGATGCTTCATTTGCCATAGCCTTGTGATGTCCAAGTGTATTCAAACTGATCTTTGGCCAACTTAATGTAGGTGTTGGCAGTTCTTGATATTGTTCGTCAATGTGCTGATGTTATGCTAAGAAAGTAGCTAAATTCAGTCCTTGATGCGGAGCTTGGTCCTAACTCCTGACTGGTCCTCCAAGTTGAGGAGTTTCGACTATGAACTGCTTGCTGCAGCTAGCATCGGTCAGGTTGGTTCAGCAGAGAAAGTTGTCTTATGTATGCTAAAAAAGGTTCACTAATTCTATTTGTATTTGTGAGTTTCGACTAAAAAAGTTTGATTTGCATTTCTTTGTATTTCTAATTCCTACCTCTGCTTTATTGTATTTGTGAGTTTCGTTCAAAAAAGTTTTGGTCAAGGTTTAGCATGTGGCACTGGTATATGAAGCAATGACGAGGCCAGAAAAGGATAGACCCAATTAAATTCGAAACTTATTTGTTCTCCTGAATCAAAAGTACACAATGGATTCAGAAGATTTATTGTTTGCTTAAGTTATTTTTTCTATAAATCCTTTGACTATAAATGAGGTATGATATTTTCAGAAAACTACAAGAGAATTTAGAATATTCAAGGAGTCAATTTCATGATTTTTAATTAAGCTTTAGGTTTTATTTCTGTCAGTGTTTGCATTTGTTTCAGAATTGTTCTGTCAACCAGCAAGTGCATGGTAAATTTACTTTCCCTAAGAAATGTATCAAGTAGTGAAACCATGTAGACCCTGAAGTTTCCTGCATTCCAATTTCAGGCTGAGGGAATCTTTCGCATTAATCCGGAGAATGACCAAGAGGAACACGCGAGGGACCAGCTGAACAAAGGAGTTGTACCTGAGGACATTGGTGTTCACTGCTTGGCCAGCCTAATTAAGGTAGGACATCTGTCAGCTTGAAACAACCATGAAACTATGTTTAAATTGGACATTTAAATTGGATAGGCATAGTTCAGATAACCGAAACTTTTGTACATTTAAATTGGACATGCATGGTTCAGGGAACTTCCAGAAGGAGTCCTCGATGGCCTCTCCCCTGAGCAAGTACTTCAATGCAATTCTGAAGGGGAGTTCCTTGAGCTTGTGACGATGGCCTCTCCACATTCTGAATTGTAAACATGAATGTTTTGTAACTTATTGATTTAGTGATCATGATGCCATAAAACTTGCTTGAAAATACCTCATTTTGTGAATCCGTTCTTGGCCTCATAGCTGCTTGAACATGCCTCGTAGTCTTGAACATGCCTCATAGTCGTTATGCGACATTTATTATGTGATAAAAATATTTGGTTATATAATATATGAGACGTGAATTTTAATGAATTTGATCGTTTGTTTATTTTTTACAAATTTTATCTTATTTTATTTTTACGAACTTTACCTTTTTGGATTAAATATCACTTTAATGTCGTATTTAATTTCACAGTATTGTTATTTTATTGTGTGATCCTTGTATTTTTAGTACAAAAATTTAGTTGTCCCGTAGCAACGCACGAACACGCTACCTAGCATTGATTCATAAAAATGGAAAATTGATACCCGTATCTTTCTGTTCGCAAAGTGTCAACACCCCACGCAAGCAACAGCCCCAAACGCCACCTACACCTCGCCGGTCGCCGCCATGGGAGCGGGTAGCCAGAAGGTCGGCTATGGCCTACCACAATGGCGCCATGGCGGCAGTGATGTTGCTTGAGCTTATCGGCAGGGAGAGTGACGCTAATTAGGTTAGAGCAAAGAGCAAAAGTATACAAAATATTGCAGAGTGGGTTCTATTTCTATAGAAATTTACTAGGGGTGGCCATGATCCATGTTAGCCTCAACCGGCTCAACGTATGTTCACCCCTTAAATGACGGCGATTGCATGACAAACTTCCTTAATGATGATATGATGATTCCGGATATCAGCATGGAGGATATACATCTATACGTCGCTCATAATTACAGCTGGTGGTAAAAACAATGACGGTTGACGCGCTAGGTAGGAAGTATGTGCATAAATCTGATCTAAATGGATCTAGATGGATTCCATCACCATCTTCATCAACGGCTTTACTTGGGCCAGGCTATGAGCTTCATCTCCCTTTCGACTTTATCACCGACTCGGTGAAGCACCTGACCCTAATGGTCACCACCGTAAAAATCATATTATTCCTTTTGGCAAGACACTGGTGTCATAAATATTTATGTTCTTTTCTATAAGTTCAGTTAAACATAAAAAAAATAAAACTTAAGATAACTCTAATAATCTGTTTATTCAGGGACATGAGTCTATACTAAGTTTTAAGTATCGGCCATGTGTTATTTATTCGTGGGCTCACAAAGCCCAATAACCTATATGGGCACGCTCACCTGTTATTGCAATGGAAAGCGCAAAGTTTAACCGACGACAGGTCGCGCTCTAGCGCTTGTGCGCGACCCCGCGCCCACGCAGCCTGGCCTGCCTGCTCTACGTGAGCCCACACGGCCTGGCCCGCCTGCTCGTTCCGTGCCCACGCGGCGCTCTGCCTTGCATGCAAGGCCATGCATGCAGGATACGACACTTGCTGCAGCTGGTGTAGGGTTGCTCCACTCATATTTTTTGTTTTGTTTTCTTTTTTTTTTCAAAAATGTGATAACTTTCTTATACTTAGTCTGTTTTGGTTATGTCAGCTTTTTTTTAAAATTTTTCCTACTTTTGTTTTCAGTTTATATTTATCAATTTCAGTAATTAGTGATAGTTTATTTTTTTCATTTTGTTTACTTTAGTTTTTATTTTTTATTTGACAATTTCAGCTTAATTTTTTTGTTGTCAATTTCAGTATTATTTTTTGATAATTTCATTTTTAGTTTTATCTATTTCAGTTTCTTTTCCTGGTAATTTTAGTTTAGTTTTATTTTTAGTTCGTATTTGTCAGTTTAATTTTTTTGTTTTTTATTTTGTCTTCTTTTCAGTCATATGTTTTCGTTTTTTTTAATTGTGTCTACTTTAGTTTTGAGTTACTATTTGTCAATTTCAGTTTTATTTTCTGGTTGTCAATTTTAGTTTTATTTTCTGTTTGTCAATTTCAGTTTTAGTTGCCAGCAAGTCATTTTTCCTGCCTTTTGTAATAAATGCCTCCAGTTGGTAGCAAGTTATGTTTCCTAGCTTTCATAATGTGTTGTATAATAACTTGTCTCTCTGGTTGGCAGCTTATGCAATGTTTGTTTTAGTAATTTGCCCCTCCAGGTACCTCAAGCGGAAAAAAGGGAAAGTAGCGGTAGAGTAGTAGGGCTGGTCAGCGCATGCATGGCTGATCGCGCGCTCACAAAATAGCGCGATGGGTCACACTTTATTCCCGTCAACAATCGATGTGCCTATACCACGTAAAAACTTTAGTATATTTTTGAAGTACTAACTCTGTCCAAGAAAAAAATGCAACTCTAGCATAGTATCACATTTTGGTATATTGAGTTTGACCAATTATAGATAAAAATATATCAATATTTATGATATCAAATAAATACCATTAGATTAATTACGAAATGTATTTTTATAATAAATTGATTCGGAACCATAAACATGAATATTATTTACTAGAAACTTGGTCAAACCTGAACTACTTTTACTAGCACGCAAGTCGTAGTTGCATTCTTTTCTAGACGCAGAGAGTAGCAACTTTAGTATTACATGGTAGTAAGGATGAAAACGGTCGAAAAACCTCTCAACCGTTTTCTACTTCTACATTTTGAATACGAAAACGAAAACGAAAGCGGTAAAGCCGGACACGAAAACGAACACGAACTTACGGAATATCAAAAATTTCGAAAACGAACTAATTCGAGTGGAATTATGTCGAACACGGTCGGTATATGAAAAATCAATACGGAATATTGACCCATAGGACCAAGTGCATAACAATTAGCAAGTACATAATAATTAACAAGTCCTACAATTTTCTTAAAAAGTATCTCCATTTGACATGACGTAAGGAAGATATGATTTTTTAAGGCAACAAGCGCTTGTACGCGATTAATATATCGCTGACTTTGTTTAATTTTTTTGAACATCTTCAAGACATTAAATGAAAAAACTAAGAACTAGAAAGTTGTAGATCTCGTTATGAGCTACAATTTTCATATAAAAATCATCTTCATCCGAGATCGTATGAAAAAGATATAATTTTTCTAAGGTTGGACTTGTAGTGGGCCAAATTTGGTTTAAACCGAATTTCGAATTCGGGATATTCCGAATTAAAAGTAGAAAAGTAGAAATCGGTCGAACAAAGCCTAAACCGAATTCGATCCGATTTTGAATTTGGTGTTCCGAATTTCGAATTCGAATTTAGTATTTCGTATTTTGTCCGAAAATACGAATTCGCTCGGGTCAAATGTAGAAAACGATGCGGTTCGGTTCGGGATATTTTCTTTTCGTTTTCATCTTTACATGGTAGTAACTCCTTTATAATCTATTAGCACATATTTACACATAAATTACTACTAAACTAAAATTCTTCGAAACATATGTAAGTGGATCTAGTTTTATTCGTCTCGTCACGAACACACGGGTGAATTGAAAACGGATAAAACGTTCGAAAGTTATAGCCATTTAAACAAAATACTTTCCATTTATGAATTGCGTCAGACTGACATCAGCTATGGCAGGGCTGGTCGGATCGTGCATGTGGAAGTGACTGTTTGCGGTGGCAGGCTGGTCGGATCGTGCACGTGGAAGTGAGAATTTTGCGAGAGGAGATGGGGACGCGCGATAGGTTTACGCGCGACCCGGCTTACCCCTCGTTTAGTTGGGCCGATTTGGCGGCAGCAAAGTCACTGTAGCGTCATGTAGTGCACTATAATACTTTGTTTGTATTTGGTAATAATTATCCAATCGTTGACTAATTAGGCTCAAAACGTTTGTCTCGTAAAGTACAACCAAACTGTGCAATTAGTTTTTGATTTCATCAATATTTAGTACTCCATGCATGTACCACAAGTTTGATGTAACGGGAAATCTTCTTTTTGCATAGTGCCAAAGTTTGGATTTTGGTGGAACTAAACAGGCCCTTAGGCTATCCGCACCGCGCATCTGGAAACAGGCCTGCAGCGGTCGGTAGCGTAGCGCGCGCTCGCACTGCGCGCCTGCAAAGGACGCGGGAGCGTACCGCGCGCACAGGACACCGCCAGAGATAGCGCACACGAGGGGCAAGCTAAACACTGTAGCGAGAGAGAGAGAGAGTTGCTGAGAGAGGAAGGGGGAGAGAGGGGAATAAAATATGGAATAGTTGGTATAGAGTATGGGATAGAGGTAATACGGGTGCGGGAGAAATGAGTATAGAGTAGAGAATCTCGATGACTAGGATAGAATATTCCTTTTAAGAGATGAAAATAGAGGTGGACGAGTGCGGATAGCCTTATATCCGCATCCAATATAAAGCGCTCCAGCCTCAGATCTCATTTTAGCAACTTCGGTGAGTGACCGTGTGTTGCAACCGAAGAACATCTATAAATAGGATGAAGCCTAAGCATTGGCGGATCCAGAAATTACTCATGACTAGGGCCTTCATCTAACGGTAAAAACCACCCATTGACGAAAACTACCCATTAACATCACACATAAAAATAACAAATGAAGGTAAATTTTCTAATAGATACGAGGCTTGAACTAAAACTATCCATGATTCTATTTTTAATTTCCAACCCAATTGAATAGAAGAATTGGTAGTCCAAGAGAACAAGACTCTAGTCTACAGCTACTGAGCTACAAATAGGTCTACAGCTAGAGAGGCCTCGACACAGACTCACAGAGAGCAGAGACCGGAGGGGAGATGTGGCCGTGAGGCCGTCGACCATCGGCCCATTGCGTTGCTACGGGAACCAAAAATTTTTCATTAGACAACGTGTCATGATCAACGTCAAGTTTCTCAAAGATAAATCATTGAGATCACTATTTTTTAGCGTACACTATTTTCCTTTTGACGGCAGCCAACGTCGCTCATTCAGTAACAATTTTTTATAAGTAAAAAGCTAAATATTAATATGAGAAAAAATATATTAGAAATACTATAATCAACGGGTTTCAATTATATATAATCTGTACATCCAATCAATAACATGTCAACAAGTCATAACTACTTGCCTCTCATTTCTTTCCGACTTTCTCTATTACCTGAACTTTAGATGGATACAAAAAAATGTCAGTAATAAAAGACACAAATGTAAGAATATAACGGTTATACAAAATAGAAGACAATACCTTTCATGGAGTGAGGACCTCTTTGTAGACAATATTTTTCGTATATGTACCATTTATTTTTGTCTTTTTTTTCCTTATCATTTTTATCACTGGGTGGGACAGCAAGGATCCTAATATTCGAAATAGTGGCTCTAAATAGTGCAACATACAACTGACCATGAAAGAACACCGGTCAAGCATAAATTTTCTGAAGTGCTACTGACCAGGCCAACCCTAGCTGAGACAGCACATGCATCGAATCTTAGCTTTCTTCAGTTCTCAACTCAAACTGACTCTGTAGCATTAGCATGGAGGCTGAGTAAAATGGACGATCATTTAATTATAAAACTGAAGGATCTAATGTCTGCACAGTCTCACTAAATAGAGTACTATTTTGAAGTCATAGAAAATAAGATAAGATAGCTATGCATAAAAATTAATGTGTGGAATATGTGAACATTCCATATCAAGGTTTCAGAAATTACAACACAAAAACTCAAACAACAACAACAACAAAGTCTTTAAATCCAAAACAAGTTAGGATAGGCTAGAGTTGAAACCCAGTAAAAGCAATCAAAGGTTCAGACACGTGAATACCTGTTTTCCAACCACTCCTATCTAAGGCTAAGTCTTTGTGTATATTTCATCTTTTCAAGTCTCCTTTTATTGCCTCTACCCAAGTCAACTTCGGTCTTCCTCTGTCTCTCTTCACGTTACTATCCTGGCTTAGGATTCCACTATGCACCGGTGCCTCTAGAGTTCTCCGTTGGACATGTCCAAACCATCTCAACCGATGTTGGACAAACTTTTCTTCAATTGGTGCTACCCCTAATTTATTACGTATATCATCGTTCCGAACTCGATCCCTTCTTGTATGACCGCAAATCCAACGCAATATACGCATTTCCGCAACACTTATCTGTTGAACATGTCATCTTTTCGTAGGCCAGCATTCTGCACCATACAATGTAGCAAGTGTAATCGTCGTCCTATAAAACTTGCATTTTAGCTTATGTGGTACCCTTTTGTCACGTAGGACACCAGATGCTTGGCGCCACTTCATCCACCCTGCTTTGATTCTATGGCTAACATCTTCATCAATATCCCCGTCTCTTTGTAGCATTGATCCTAAATATCGAAAGGTATCCTTCCTAGGCACTACTTACCTTCCAAACTAATATCTTCCTCCTCCCGAGTAGTAGTGCCGAAGTCACATCTCATATACTTAGTTTTAGTTCACAAAAACTCAAAGCATCATATAATTTGGACTCAAAGTAGCATATGAAAATTCTGTGTAGGATGATGAATCAATGCAGTTCTCTTCTAAAGGTTTCAGAAATTACAACACAAAAACTCAAAGCATCATATAATTTGGACTCAAAGTAGCATATAAATTCTGTGCAGGATGATGAATCAATGCAGTTCTCTCTTATGGTTCAGGAACAAGTAAACTAAAAAACTCACACATCTCATTGTAAATAATATTGTTCTGTACATGGTTGCATTGTGCGGTCATTATAACAAATTGAAATTGGTTACAGATAATATGACAAAAGTTCATACAAAGGAATAAGATTTGAAACACTAAAACCACTACAGTGTTGCTATTAACTGTTACATATGTATTCTTAGAAAGAAAGTGGATCTCCTCTAAGGTACAAGACTGTACTAAATTTGGTTAGATGGACATTGTGCATCTAAATAGGATCCTCCAGTATACAATGAACTCACCTATATATTCCAAATCACAACCACAGGGGTGTTCGACGATGGGTCAGAAACCGGCAGCGAGTGTCCTGGCAAGGGAGACGTGGTGGCCTCCAAGTGCAGCTGTGCACTTCACCTCCAGCCGCAGCGTGGCTGCATGGGTGAATCAAGTGAACACGAGTTCTAGCATTCTAGATGTGCATAAAGTAGGTAACGCATGCCAGCATCAGAAAGCACAAGGTAGAAAACACATGCCATCTTAAACTTCAGTTGGCTGCCATCTTAAAATAGTAAGAAATTAATATGAACATGAGTCTGGGTTCTGGCCCAACAACTATTGTGTAGGGGATTTTTAGACTTACTACCTCTGACTTTTTAGTTGAAAGGTACACGAATTATGCAACAATTATGCTTTCAACAAAAACAGAGATTAATTCTGACTTTTTAGTTGAAAGGTACACCGATTATGCAACAATTATGCTTTCAAGAAAAACAGAGATTATCTCTTTTCCAGAATAAAATAAAGTCTGTCAGAACAAAATTAGAATACGCCCAGGAAACAAAAGGCAGAACTATCTAAGGAGAACTTACAAGTTTCAAGGCCACCCCAGCTTTTATTATTGAACTGGACAGTAAAGATTAAGCAGTTACTTTAGCAGTTTAGCCCACTGTATCTGCTCACGATCAGATAGATACGGTGGAAGAGCTCTTCTTACAAAATTTATATTCTACATTCTAAATTTTAGCCTAAATGCCTTTCATCAGCTTCGTTAGGTTTTCTTTTCCCAAAGCACTCGAGCATGATGAAAGAACAAGGATTAGTTAATATGCAACCATAATACAACATCGTCACTTGCTACCTAAATTGTTGCTCTAAACTAAACTACAGCATCATGCCCATAATAAAAGAAAAAAAAAACACAAGGAACTAAATAGACGGTTATTCAGTAAACTCAGATTAGGATCATCTCCAAATCATCATGCTAAACAACACAAAGTACCAAATAACAGAATATAATGATATGAAAAAAAGTTATATCTATTATCGGGTATCACCAGTGATGGATCCAGAAAAATATAAGGGGGGTATAGTAGTTTAGAGTAGTTTTATATTAAAACATCGATGAGAAGTATGTAAACTGAAATGGGCGTACCCAGTGCAGAGAGCTCGCACTCTGTGCGGGGTCTGGGGAAGGGTGTTAGTGGCAAGCCTTACCCTCGCCTGTGCAATGCGAGGAGACCGCGACTCGAATCCGGGACCTTCCGGTCACAGGCGGTAAGACTCTACCGCTGGCACCAGACCCGACCTTCATGAAAACTGAAATATATCATGAAAAAAATGATGCAATTTATCTGCGCCCAAAGTCTCAAATCAATAGACGGCATGTGGCGATGACGCCCATTGCAATCTATCCAAAAGACACGATAAAATGGTCCCTCAAATATGAAATTCAAAATCCTAAAATTTGAAGAGAATGGTGTATACCACTAATCTTTTAGGCACTAATATATGCCTGATCAAGCAATGCCATCACAATTGATGGTGCTCTGCACAGGCTATCGCAAGACACCAACCATGATAAAAATCGCAGATGGCAACCCTTATCAGTTATCACAACAAACCACCGAGTGAATCCCTTCATTCTGGAATTGCAGGAAGCAAAGTGGGGCAGTACGATTCTGAATTCCCTTAGTTGACATAACAAGCAAGTCTGAATTTCCTTAAGTTAACATAATAACAATACTATGACTAACAATTGTCAGACTCAACTACTCAAGACAGTCAGACACATCACATGACCAGTGGCGGATCTAGAAAAAAAATTTAGGAGGGGCTAAGCAAAAAGAGCTAGACCAACTTCACTCAATTATATCCCATACAAAGATAAGATATAGCAGTTTTAAACATTTTACATGATAACTATGATAAACAATCGAAAGTGCATCATAAAACGCATAAGAAGAAGTAAAAGATACAATTTTTAGAACTAACCAACAAAAGATCGATAGATGATGACGCATTCACGCTGTTGTATTCTTCATGAATCATTAGAAGCAATCTATACAAGAAAAAAATAAATTAGTGACAAATTTCAAGTATTTAACTTCAAAGTTTTGAAGGTAGAAGAGAACATATATCATACCACTAAATTGTTTCGAGGCACTAACATATCATTAATCAAATTTTGAACGATTACAAAGTTCAAAAGGCAAATCTAAAGAAAAAGAGTATACCTGTTGGGTGCTGGCTGTTGCCCTGCTGGCGCTGCGGTGCTTGAAGTGGTACAGTATAAGAATGCTTCCAGCTAGCAGGGTCCTAGAGAAAATAAATAGAAAAATATTTTACCTCTAAGGCAAGATTCTGGCACCCGCACCATCAGACTGCGGTCACTGCGCACCATAACACAGACACCGCGTATCTCTGAAACGTGAAGAACTGAAGATAGTGGAGAACTGGAGACCTGCCTGGGCGCCTGGCTGCCTGCCGCCTACTCGGCCGCCGCGTCGCCCCTCGTCGGAGACTCGGAGTCACTGCAGCGTCGGCGTCGGCGCGTCGCCCCTAGCCGACGGCCCTGCGCGGCGACGTGCAACTGCCGGTAGGACGCGATGCGACGCAGCTCTGCAAAGCGAAGCAGTACAGGCAGTACTGAGTGCAGGACGAGCTAGCAAGAAATCCACGGCGAAATTCAGTAGCAAACCGCTCGAATCATCAAGATTTCACCCAGAAACAAACCAAAACAAGGCTGCGCCCCTAGGGGACTGTGCGCTCCAGCTGGCTACTGTGAGCCTGCGATGCGCGGCTGCGCGGGCGCGGCCGCTGCTACCTGCTGCCTCTGCCCGCCGAGATCCCCGGCGCCTCCGTCTCCGTGGCTCCGTCGGCCGTTGGGTTGGAGGCTTTGGAGCCAACCCTAGCTGGAGCCGCCGCCGCTCGCCCACTCGTCCAGTCGCTCGAGTCGAGTGCGACTCCTCTGCTCCCGTGACCGACGGAATGAGAAACGAAGGATTTTCGTCGGTCTTCTTGATGGGCTGTGAACAGGCTTCGTTAGTGGGCCACTGAAAGTGAAACATACACATTCCGGCGGTCCGGCCCAGGAAGCAGACCAACCCCTGCTCGTCTTCAACCTCCGGTGTCCGGTCCTCCGTCACCAGCGAGCAGCGACGTTCCACGCCTCCATGGCTGAAATTTTTATGGAGGGGCTGAGGGGGGCTCCAATGGCGCGGCCAGGGTAGGGGGGGCTTGAGCCCCGGCAGCCCCCCTGGCAGATCCGCCACTGCACATGACACTACGCTTTTAGAAGCACGCAACAGGGTATTGCAAAGAAGCAAAGCAACAGGGTATTGCAATTCCTATTTCTATGTTGTGCCACAAATAGAAAAGGTACGGAATTGAATAATTAGAAAAATGACTTCTTAATACCTGCAGGTCGCAGCTACTAATTTCTATGCCTAGCCCGATGCCGTCTTGCTCTGGCAGTGGCAGATCGTAACCCCAGTGCCCAATCTTCAGTATATACTAATGAGCCCATTCCATCAAGTTAGCCCTAAATTAGTTTTTAAAGGAAAAAATAGGAACTTAAATTTGTTTTATTCAGCATTTCAACTGTCAATAACTCAATCTTGCACTCTATTTTCACAGGTCGCATATTTCATCTCGGAAAAAATAGGAACCTAAATTAGTTTTTTATTCAGCATTTCAACTGTCAATAACTCAATCTTGCACTCTATTTTCACAGGTCGCAGATTTCAGCTGAAATTCATACCTCATCTTCTAACTGGACATCATCTATCATCTATCATCTATTCTCCAACCAGAGAAGCCAAGCAGGGGCATTGCAACCACAGGGAGAATAATGCATTGACCAGGGAAAAAAAGTAAAAAGAAGACCTGGTGAGGGCAGGGATGAGGCGACAGAAGGCGAGTTGGGTCGGTGGCCTGACCTTGCCGGGTTCCTGCAGGGCTGCAGCAGCTCCTCACCAATCGGCTGGAGGGAGCTGTGGTGTCCTGGCAGCGAAGAGGCTGGACGAGGCGAGGTCAGGTCGGGGCCGCGGAGCGGGGGTGCTGCTGCTGCTCGCAGGGCACCAGAGCGAGCGAGCTATGCTGGGCTCCCTTGCCGCGGTGACGGCGTCGTCTTCCGGCAGGGAGGCGGGACGAGGAGGAGTCGCCGGCTGTGCCCGCCGCGGCGAGACGTGGCCGGATGGCCTTGCCGGGACAGCCGGCTTCCGTTGCACTACGGGCGTAGTTGGGCTGGCGTGGCGTCGGGGCTCAGACGTCGCCCGCTTCACCGCCAGCGACGGCGAACGCCGGCAGAGCGGTCCCGTGGCACGTGCCGCGCCGGCGGGGACGCCGACTACCGTGCGCTACGGGAGCGGACACCATAGGAGGCAGCGGCATATTATCTTTTAGAAAAATCGTATATTTCTTGATGTCACGTAAAAATACTTTTTAAATAAAAGTCGTAAACGATATTTTTTTTCTAATGTATGCTATTGAAATTTTATATTATTTTTTAAGCATCTTAACGACTCTAAATATGAAAACTCAAAACTATAAAGTTATAAATCTCATTGAGAGCTACAAGTTTGATATAAAAAGTATCTTTATTTGATAATATACAGAAAATATATTATTTTTCTAATGCGACAAGCACATGTACGCGGTTATTATGTTTCTAAAATTTTATATTATTTTTTGAGCATCTTAACGTCCTCAAATAAAAAAAACTCAAAACTAAAAAGTTGTAGATCTTATTGAGTGCTAAAATTTTTATATAAATTTCATCTTCATCCAATGTTTTATCAAAGAGTTATGATTTTTCAAAGTTTTTGTCTTGTCGCGCTACTTCCGGTGCCGCAATAAACAATACTTTCACGTCAACCGGAGTGGCGTGATAATGTTTCCGCACCAATGCATGTGGCACGACCAAAAGAGTCAAATAAAAAAAAATTAGGAGCAATTATTATTAAAATATTAAATAAAAAAATTAAAAAAGTCCTTTGATCAGCAAGCTTCCGGATATATATACGATGCAGTTCGCCTTCAGTAAAACATCGATTTTGCAGCTCAAGTAATCTGATGAACCTAGCTCCTACCATGAAATTTCAGGCAGGATCTTCATATGGAGCAATGTCCTTTGAGAAACGGATGGTGCTGAACTGCTGATGACTAGTACATTCCTAAGGAGCACAAACTGAACTGAAACTTCTCCAAAGTCATTAAAAAAAGCCAGACTATTTGACACCAGTAGTTCATCTTAAAATCGCTTTCTGTTCACTTGTTTATAAATCGTACTTTTTCAGTCGACGAACAATATTTTTTTCTTATAATAAATCAGTCAACAGTATTTTCAGCCATGGCTTATCAGCCAAATGAATAGGTGAAATGTCCTAATATGGCTAAAGGGGTGAATAGCCTATTTAAAAATCTACAAATCAACTAGAGTAATTTGATTAGTATAACAAATAGTGAAATACAAACTTGCTCTAGCTCTACAAGGGTTGCAAGCCACCTATACAATAATTCTAGTTGCTATGATCTCTAGACACACAATTTGCTATGTCACTACTCACTAAGAGCTCTCACACTTGCTATACTAAAGAGCTCCACTAGATGAACTTAAAACAACAAAGCAAGTTCTCAATTTTAATTACACTAAAGAGCTTGCTACAACTAGTTTGCAAGAATATAAATAAGTGAGTAGGGTGATTATACCGCCGTGTAGAGGAGTGAACCAATTACAAGATGAATACTAAATTAATCACCGAGAGAATACCAAAGGGCAAGAGATAACTAATTTTTCTCCCGAGGTTCACGTGCTTCCCGGCACACTAGTCCCCGTTGTGTCGACCAACACTTGATGGTTCGGCGGCTAAGAGGTGTTGCACGAATCTTATCAACACAATTGGGCACTGTAAGAACCTACACACAAGTGAGGTAACTCAATGACACGAGCAATCCACTAGAGTTACCTTTCGGCACTCCGCCGAGGAAGGCACAAGACCCCTCACAATCACTGCGATCGGAGCCAGAGACAATCACCAACCTCCGCTCAACGATCCTCGCTGCTCCAAACCGTCTAGGTGGCGGCAACCACCAAGAGTAACAAGTGAATCCCGCAGCGAAACACGAATACCAAGTGCCTCTGGATGCAATCACTCAAGCAATGCACTTAGATCTCTCCCAATCTCACAAAGATAAAGAATCAATGATGGAGATGAGTGGAAGAGCTTTGGCTAAGCTCACAAGGTTGCTATGTCAATGCAAATGGCCAAGAGAATGAGCTTGAGCCGGCCATTGGGCTTAAATAGAAGCCCCCACGAAATAGAGCCGTTGGCTCCTCAGTTCACTGAAAAACGGGATGACCGGACGCGCAGGTCAGATCGACCGGACGCTAGACCCCAGCGTCCGGTCGCGCGATGTGTGCCATGTGTCCCCTGCTTCAAACGCTGATCGCCTGATCTCAATGGTCATCAGTACATTTAAGTTGTGACCAGACATGCTGCTTCGAAGTGACCGGATGCAGGACCTCAGCGTCTGGTCGTTTCCAGTAAGCATCCAGAAGCGAAAAATCATGACCGGACGCGTCCGGTCACTCGACGCCTCCTCTGTGCGCTACCACATTAGCAGGACCGGACGCACCCCGTTAGTGTCCGGTCACTAAGTGACCCAGTGTCCGGTCGAAGACCGACGCTAGCGTCTTCACGTTTCCACTGACCGGACACGCCGGTCCTACCGAGACCAGAGTCCGGTCAGTTACAGTGACCTCTGTCTTTTCTATATAGAGCGTCGGTGCCACCGTCGGACTGTCTGCACTCTACGGGCGGACACTCCACCGGTGAAGTTCCTAACCCTTGCTCAAATGTGCCAACCACCAAGTATATCACCTTGTGCACGTGTGTTAGCATATTTTCATAAATATTTTCAAGGGTGTTAGCACTTCACTAGATCCTAAATGCATATGCAATAAGTTAGAGCATCTAGTGGCACTTTGATAACCACATTTCACTATGAGTTTTACTTCTCTTAATAGTACGACTATCGATCCTAAATGTAATCACACTCACTAAGTGTCTTGATCACTAAAATAAAATGGCTCCTTGTATTTATACCTTTGCCATGAGCCTTTTGTTTTTCTCTTTCTTCTTTTCCAAGTTCAAGCATTTGATCATCACCACGCCATCACCATCATCATGATCTTCACCATTGCTTCATCACTTGGAGTAGTGCTACCTATCTCATAATCACTTTGATAAACTAGGTTAGCACTTAGGGTTTCATCAATTAACTAAAACCAAACTAGAGCTTTCAACAGGGCATTTGCTGCTATTTCACAAGCCATGTGTTGAAGCCTCTTTGGCGAATTGACAATTTGAAAGTGCATCTAGCCCTTTAGTGGGTTTTGAATGATTGAATGATAACGTGATTAAAGGTCTAACCCATTTGCTAAGTGTGGACATGTAATAGGTTATCTCACAGGTACTTAATGAAAGCTAAATTGATGTGTTGTTGTATAAACAATCTAGTTCAATCACAAGACAACAATGCAAATAGAATTCATGCAAATGCTTATTTATTGTGAGATTTCCATGTACTATGTGAAAGCAAGCATGGTACGAATTAATTAATGAGACATGAGGGATTGCATATGGAGTGGTCTCATATTTGAAGCTTGCTAAATTGAAATGAAAAAAATAACAATACAAATGAATGGATGATTCAACACAAAATGTGACTTGATGGCTTGAGATGGTGAAGATAGCAAGGAAATGCTTCGAGATACTAAGCAAGGGTGAAGGGCAAGCGATGGCTTGGTGGACAAAGAATCTAGCTAGGGTGAAGAAGGAAGTACTTGCATTTAGTTGAGATGCTAATCAAGCTATGATGGTCATGTTGATGTAGAGGATCAAATCACTATTGGAGTGTTTGATGGAAGTGACTTGATACATTTGGGATTATTCATATTTGATGAATGGAATCAAGTCATGTGCTTAAGATGGCTATGCTCAAGTGAAAAGATCAATATCAACATGTTGGCACCCTTACTTGATGAAGATTGAAAGAGACGGCATCAATTCAAAAGAGATCAACCCAAGCGATATAAATTCATTTTTCCTTTGATCTTTAGTAATAGGAATGCCATACTATTAAGAGAGATGCATTATGTTGATAGATAATTATTCATAAGTGCTCAAGCCAACCTATGTGAGGTTTGAGTGAAAAAGAGAAGAGAGAAACTAACTTTGTTCTGTGACCATACGTCCGGTATGCATACCGGATATGTCCGGTATGCATATCGGATGTGTTCGGTATGGTAGGGTCACTTAGGTGTTTCTCTAACATGGTTTGTCGGGAGTTCTGATGTGAGTCAGGAGTTCCGATGGTCGGGAGTTCCGACGTCTCGCGCTTAACTGACTTGGAGAGTTCACTATCCTCGTCATACCGGACGTGTCCAGTATGGACGACCAGAGCCCAATGGCTAGTTTTCAAATGAGCTGAGGGTCGGGAGTTCTGACGTGAGTCGAGAGTTCCGATGGTCGGGAGTTCCAGCATTCGTCTAAAGTTTTGACACCTCGCACACTAACAAAGTTACCGTTGGCACAGTGCAAGTCATATCGAACGTGTCCGGTATGTTCGGTATGGCAACGGCTAGAAAACGGCTAGTTTTTCAAAGGGGCTATAAATAACCCCAAGCCTCCACCTTTGGAGACTGCTGATTCTGCTGATCCTCTAGCATGTTTTTGAGCCTTGCCAACTCTCCCAAACCCTCTCTTAGTGAGTGTGTGATCCAAATTGTAAAATCCATTTGTGGGTTGAGAGAGAATTCGAAATTGAGAGCAAGCCACCACTTGAGCACTTGTGCATATTGTCTATTTCATGATTTGCATTTGTTACTCTTGGACTCATCGGTACTAGATGGCTTGGCGTGCCGGAGAGCACCCAAGAGATTGTGGTGTGCCTTAGAAAGTTTGTAACGGTCGATTATGCTGCCTCGGAATCGACTAGTGGAAGGAGGAAAATGAGTTGGAAAAGACTCCGGCTAGAGTGACCTTCGTAGTACCCTCTAGGGCTGACCTTCGTTGGGTCGCCCGTAGCCCCCTCAATGGAGAGTAGGACTCGAACGAGTTCGAACTTCAGTAAAATAAATATCGTGTCTCAATTCGCATCTCATTTGATATTTGTGTTGCTCTAGCTCTTGTGCAGGTTACCTGTGTGTGGCACTATCTTTAGTGGGTGCCTATAGGTTGGATTGAAGTTTGGAATCAAAAGGAGCAAGTTAGGGGTCACACTGCAGAACTCGTGTATACCGGACGTGTCCGATATTGCCTGAAGTGTTCGATTGAACCGGACGTGTTCGGAACCTCTACCGGAGTGTCCGGTATTGGCCCCTGCTCTGTTTTTATCTATTCATTGCACTAATCATTGTGTTGCAAGGTTGTGGCTCCTAGATTTATTTAGTATCTTTTACATACTCTGTGGCTAACTTGTGAGGGGTGGTATTACTCTTATTTGAAGTTTCCATTTTCCCTTTACTAATCATTTCCGCATTTAAAGGTGTTACTTTTTAGAAACACCTATTCACCCCCCTCTAGGCGGCATCATAGGTCCTTTCAATTGGTATCAGAGCTAGGTTCTCACCTAAAGCTTCTCTACCGTGAGAAAAGGATGTCGACACCTATCGAGTTGGAGCCAGTGCTTCTCCAAAATGATGGTTCAAACTTTTTACCTTGGTCAATTCATGTACTCAATGCTTTTAGGGATATTAGTCCTCTTGTTGAGCATATTGCGGATGCAAGCATACCTCTTCCTATAGTTGATTGGAGCAACTACAAAAATTTGTCAAAAGAGGAAGAGATATGCGTGCAACTCAATGCTCAAGCTATTAATGTCATTTTGAGTACATTGAGTGCGGAGGTTCAAGATGAGGCAATCTTTAATGGACAACCACCTTCAGAGAGTGCTCATCTTATTTGGACTAGACTTGTTGAATTATATGGAAAATCCAAATGTGATGATGCTATTGAGTGCAATTCAATGGAAAGTATGTCCATTGTGTCTTCATACAGCGAAGAAGCCTCACAAGACCTCAAGAGCACCAAGCCGGAGCAAGAAATGCAAGCAGCGCATGACCTGCTGTCTACCTGCACATACCGGACATGTCCAGTATACCTACCGGACATGTTCGGTATGGTCGAGGTAGCAGAGCAGTGAGCAGCTGTTTGCAAGGATGCTCAAGACCGGTGGCGACCAAGTGATGAGTCAACCTCGATATTTCATGATTCTCATCACCTGTGTCTCATGGCCAAGAAAAGCAAGAAGAAGAGTAACAAGAAATATTAAAAAAAGGAGAAAGCACAAGCAGATGATCAAGATAAGAGTGATGTTGAAGTTGAAGACAACTACAACCTTGATCATCTCAACCGCAAAGACAAGTTCATCATCATGAAGATAGTTGAAAACAATGATGAGCTTGAAGAAGAGATTGAGAAGCAAGAGCAATCACTTCAAAAGCAAGAATTATTTCTCATCTCTAAGATGGAACAATTAAAGGCTCTAAGTGAAAGGTATGAAAAATTGTCAATTGAGCATGATTTAGTTACTAACTCCTCTTCTAGTGTTTCACAACTAGAGAAGGAAAACTTTGAGCTCAAGGCAAGGCTAGATGAACTATCAAGCAAATATAATATTCTCCAAGCCAACTATGTTCATCTCAAGTGCTCACATGAGGAATTAGTAGAATCAAGCATCATGCTTGAGGTAGCCCATGAGGTTGTAATCACATCGATAAAATCTTCTCAACCTCTCGTAAATGCACTCACTAGTACACCATCTCAATTAAATATTTCTTGTGCTAATGAGTGTGCTCCTCAAGCAAGCCAATCTTTAATTGAGCTAAATCTCATAGAAAACATCGAGCTCAAAGAAGAGTTGGAAAGATTAAAGAAAGATGTGATTTGGTTGAAGGGTAAGGAGAAAGCACAACCTTCTCAAGATAACCGTGATAACATGGTGAAGAAGCTTGAGAAGGATTCAAACCTTGCTTCCTCCAAAGCCAAACAAAAGAATCACATTACAAGCAAGGCCAACACAACCAAAGCAAGAAACATGGAAAAAGGTTATGCTATGGTTGTGGATTATGTGGACATGAGTAGGCTATGTGTCCACATAAGAGTTGGGCCGACAAGTGTGAAGTGGCCGAACAAAAGGCCTCAAACAAGTTGGCCAACCAAAAGTAAAGTGAGGAAGCCCAAGTTGCAACAAGAAGATGCTATGGATGCAATGAGATGGGCCACAAGGTTGATAGATGTCCATACAAGCAAAACAAGCATAGAGCAAACAAAGGCTGCATATGCTATGCTTGTAGAAGAAAGGGGCATCTAAGCTTTGAATGCCTAAATGGTAACACTCCTAAGTCGAACACATTTGTTTATAATGATATGCTTAGGAAGACCACAAATGGAGTTAGCACAAGCAAGGTGATGTGTTCACCACAAACTAGTGCTAAAGCCATTTGGGTGCCTAAGCACTTGTTGACTAACTCAAAAGGACCCAACAAGAGTTGGGTACCAAGGTGTGCTTAGGTTAATGATGTAGGTACTTGGTGATGAGATGAAGGCTTCAGGGTGGTTGAGCAAGCAAATTAAAAATATTCACTCAATCTATCAACCAATTCTCATCATAATCTCCTATATGGTTGACCCGAAGATAATTTAATAAATATATCATCTACTTCATCCTCACCATTGGTAACAAGTACCTAAACCTTTTAGGATAGCCACTTTGTGTGTTTTGTGCTCAATGGCTCACAAATAGGCATATTTGTGAAATATTGAAAGTGGCTAATTAGTTTCACTTGATAATTATCATGTTTGCCATATGGTGCTTTCAATAGCTCTCTAGTAGAGCAATTTATTTGTTGAGATGCAGGGCATAAAAGAAATACTAGAGCTAAAATGAAGAATCACAAGCAGCAGATTAATTGTCTCTGTCCTACACCTACCGGACGTGTTTGGTATTCATATCAGACGGCCAGGAACAGAAAGAGAAGTGTTTCTGTTCTAAACATGCCGGACTTGTCCGGTATGTCTACTGGACGTGTCCGGTATTGCAAGAACCAGAACACAAATTGGATTGTGACAGAGTCTTTGATCAACATATTTTCATATATCCTTAATTTACTCAGACGCTTGTGATTTATCAAATCTAAGTGGATTGTGAGCATCTCTCGAACTCAAATTTAAATATGGCATTATTACTTAGTGTTGGTCAAAATAGGTGATTGACTCACAAATTCTTAATAGAATAAAGTGCTAGTTGAAAGTCATTCAAATTACTTAAAGCACTTATTTAGGGGGAGCTCAGTTTCTATTTTGCACCTTTGTGGACTAACAAATTTATCTAGCATTCCTTGTAGTCCTTGGAAGAAAAATTGATTTCGTATCGAGCATGATTATTTGGCAATTAAAGTCAACATAAAGATTTTCATGCTATGTATCTTCTTAGTGGATTTCTTGTGGGCTCAAGGCAAAGGTATCTATTTACATACATGCATTATAAGTGCATCTAAGGCCTTTTATATGCTAGAGTGTGCATTTGTGTGACATAGGAGAGATGTTTTTCAAAACCCATAACTAGCATATGTAGGTGGTGTGAATTTGAAAAACTATTTGAATCTTGGTCTTTGTGACCTAGCCTTCTCATGAGATGATTATAGCTCTCCTTGATTGTTTGATTGGCTAATCACACATGACATGGCTTTCTTAAGTCCACATTCTACTATGTCTCACTATATATCTCTCAAGTAAGCAAAATCATAAATTTGCCAAATATTTGGGAAAGAGCAAATCAATTAATGGCATTGGATAAGAAAATTGATGATACTCAGTTTGGATCAAGATTGTATACCTTTTTTGGACTGAGTAATAACAGAGAAGGGGATTGGAATCAAGAGAATGAATTTTTGGAACAAAAACAGCTAGCCCGCAAATATCGGACGTGTCTGGTATGCACAGGTCAATAAAAGGCCCGTACCCCTTTGGCCCTGGTCCTCTATCTCTATTTTCTCTCCTCCAAGCCAGCATCGCCACCTCTATTCCACAGTTTTGGGCGACCGAGTGCTTCCACCAAGAAAAAGAAGAGAGGGAGATTGGATCAAAGGAGGTTTGCATCAAGATTGAAGGCTCCGGGACTTGGATTTTGAATCTCATCTTCATCCTCTCAATCAAGGTACCCTAATCCTAAAACCCATCCGATCTAAGTGGTTAATGCATCAAAGTCAAAATCCTTTGGTAGACATGCTACATTACCTGTCTAGAAGCAATGCCCAGAGTTTGGATTGGATTGGTTGAAGATTGAGCCAAGGGCCCTAGTTAGGGTTGCTGTCCGCTCATATGGGACATGTCCGGTATGAGGCAGCAGAGTAGTTTTTGCTCTCTTGTTTCGATCTTCTCAGTGGTTGATTCTTAGGACTGAGTTTAATTGTCTATTATGTTTTGTGAACCTTGTGACCTAGTTTGGTTGAGGTGATTGCAAAGCATAGGATAATTAATCTTATTTCTATATTTCAACTGAAATAAGCTATCTCTTGGGCATGTATCTAAAATTCTTTGCAAATTCATTTGGATACAGGGCAGTAGCCATGAGTGGAAGATAGGAGCCTAGATCCAAGCATAGGCATGATCCAGTATTAGAGAAATACAAGAAGGCAAGGCAGGACTTGCATCCCAGATTCAGTCAGTAGGAGCAGGGCAGCAACAGGAGACTCTCTAGAGCTACTAGGGGTGCTCCATAGTACAGAGATGGAGATAGCAGTTCTTCCTCTAACATAGATACAGAGGAGTATAGAGTGGAGCCCAGTAATAGAAAGAAGAAGAGCACTGACAGAGGTTTAGATGGTGGTAGCTCAGATGATGAGCAAGAGATTGAGGAGGAGCAGGCAGTACCTCCAGTTCAGCACCAGCCAGGTCAGGGTATGCACTATGGTTTACTTGAGACACATCCACCTAGTGTACCCTCTTATATTTCTAGAGTTGACTATCGAGGGAAAAGCATGACTAGAAGGGCCAGAGATGAGAGGAGAATTGATCCAAGGAGCTTACCTAGGATTTAGTTTAATCATCGATTTTAGACAGCCTTTCATATGGACTTCTACACTAGTGTGATCCTCACCAGAAACTCAATGATTGCCAGATCTTAGTGGATTGACTAGCAGTATGTCAGAGATTTGCAGAAGTCCTCCATTGATCATGCTATTACCATTTGTGAGCATACAGGGGTATATGAGATCATGGAGTTCTAGCATGACTAGAACACAGAGGTGATAGCTCAATTCTATGCCACTCTGTATGTTGAGGAGGATGAGAGACGTATGCACTGGATGCTTTAGGGCCAGTGGTACAGTGTGGATTATGATGCTTTTGCAGCTCTACTTGGCTTCTTAGAGGATGATCTTCAGAGAGACAGGATCCACATAGAGCAGGTGTTGCCTCCAGAGCAGCTCGCCTACATGTACCCACCAGGAGGTGAGAGAGGAGCAGTGGGGAAGGTTCTAGGTCTTCACCCTACCTATAGATACCTAGACAGGATATTTAGGAAGACCATTGACTACAAGGGTGGAGATAAGGAAAACATTGCAGACTATTCCAGGAACCTGCTCCATAGGATGACACCAAATGCATGGCCTTTCAGTGTATTTGACTTCATCTGGTGTGAGATCAGGAGTGTTGGAGAGAGGCCCCTCAAAGGCTGTTGTTTTGCTCCATACTTAATGCATATGATTGAGCAGGTCACAGGGAATACCTTTGAGTATGACAAGATTCATAAGGCCCTAAAGATAGTTGTAGATCTACCTAAGATTGGAGTACCTCTAGCAGGTATAGGGGGAGTAGCAATAGTAGAGGCAGATGCACCTACAGGTGGTGTAGCAGTAGGAAGAGCTTCCCCTCTACCATGTGCTTCTTCTTGTTCTACTTCACATCGTGGCAGTCCTCCCTCGCCCATCCGTAGATTCTTTAGTTCTATCTTTAGGATGTGCAGAGACATACATGTTAGGCAGCAGAAGGAGAAGGAGGCTAGGAGGAAGGACACTCAGACTCTAAAGCAGATTGCTGCTAGACTTGAGCTTGATCCTCCTAGGTCTCCACTATCATATGAGGCAGACAGTGAGCCTGAGACTGAGGAGCAGCAACAAGCCAGGTACAACAGAGAGTTTGCTGAGTTTCTTCAGTGATAAGAGCAGCAGCAACAACAACAGGCACCAGAGCACCCTGACATTTTACCACTATAGGCTCGTGTGCCTACTCACTCTTAGCCACATCCTAGTGCTACAGACGAGTATGCTTCAGACTGGTGGGGTGACCTCACAGGTGGCTTCAGCTACTATGGGTCTAGTAGCTATGACCCGTCTGGTGAGGGTGGTTCTCGCCCACCTGGTGCTCCATGCTCAGATGATGAAGGAGAAGGCAGAGACGGAGATGAAGATGGTGATGAGTGATAACATCTTTCAGAGACAGCTTGTAGCCCCTTTGTGCTTAGTATGTTATTGTTGGACCTTTGTGATGATGGATGACAAAGGGGAGAGAGACTGATTAAAGCTTCAGGATATTTGTTTCATTTGATTATTTTTGTACCTAGAGATATGTACTGTAGCTGTAGTTTTTGAGCTTCATTGATGTATCTTGAGTTTGAGATAGATTGTATCATGTGAGAGATGAGACTTATACTTATGCTTTATCTATATATCTCTTGAGACATGATCTTTATTTATATTAGTGGCTTGTGGACTTGAGAAAATGTGTAATGAGTGCTATGTGTGACATACATGTGTTGTATTTATTTTCATAAGGACCATGCATACTAGAATGAAAATGTTTGATGTGATGCTTTTATATTTATTCTTATGTGATATATCTTATCATATGTATCACAATTTTACTTTGTCACACACACTTGCACCCCACGGATGCAATGATTTAGGGGAGTCTCCTATATGTTTTAGTATGTGCAATTGACATTTGAGGTCATTTTGTGAATTCTAATCATAAGCACATATTAAGGGAGAGCCTCTATAAATCATTGAACCCAAAATTTTAAATGTTTATATCCTTTTGTAAGCTTTAATCAAGTTGTCATCAATCACCAAAAAGGGAGAGATTGAAAGTGCATCTAGCCCTTTAGTGGGTTTTGAATTATTGAATGACAATGTGATTAAAGGTCTAACCTATTTGCTAAGTGTAGACAGGTAATAGGTTATCTCACAGGTACTTAATGAAAACTAAATTGATGTGTTGTTGTATAAACAATCTAGTTCAAGCACAAGACAACAATGCAAATAAAATTCATGCAAAGGCTTATTTATTGTAAGATTTCCATGTACTATGTGAAAGAAAGCATGGTAAGAATTAATTAATGAGACATGAGGGATTGCATATAGAGTGGTCTCATATTTGAAGCTTTCTAAATTGAAATGATAAAGATAACAATACAAATGAATGGATGATTCAACACAAGATGTGACTTGATGGCTTGAGATGGTGAAGATAGCAAGGAAAGGCTTCGAGGTACTAAGCAAGGGTGAAAACAAGCGATGGCTTGGCGGCCAAAGAACCTAGCTAGGGTGAACAAGGAAGTACTTGCATTTAGTTGAGGTACTAATCAAGCTATGATGGTCACATTTGTCGGGTACCTTAGAACGGGGTACCCCAAGCAAACATCAAAATAAAGCTAGAAGGGAAGCCGTGGGCCCCTCACCTGCCCCGACCGAGCCCTCCTCCACCTCGCCTCGAGCCTCGAGCAGGAGGTCTCGAAACAAACTCCGCCTCGCGCGAGGCTCCCCAGGGTAGGCCTCGGCAGGGGGCGCCGAGCCTCGGCAGGGGGCGCCGTCTCCGTCTCGCTCGAGGCTCTTCAGGGAAGGCCTCGGCGGGGGTACATTCTCCGTATCGCGCGAGGCGTCTCGCGCGAGGCCTCGGCAGGGAGCCCGATCTCCGTCTCGCGTGAGGCCTCATTCTTCGTGTCGCTCGAGGCCGGCTCGTCCGCGGTCCGTCGCCTCCTGCCTCGGCCGACCCTCCCGACAACTCGTCATGTCTCATTAATGCTTCAACCACTCCCGCAATCTTAGCCGGATGGTGGCTCAACGCCACAGGGTGGCCGACGCGACCCAAGGTCGCATCAGCGCCATACCAGCTGGGACAGGGCACGACGGGGATTACCGGCCACTGTGCCCTACCACTGTGTCCACGATCAGCGCCATACCAGCTGGGACGGGGTACGACGGGGACTACCGGCCACTGTGTCCAAACGCTGTACCCATGATCGGCCGCCCACTCAAGGCCTCGGCACTGTACACTGGGGCCTCGGCGATCTTGGGGTTCGTGCTTGCCGAGACCCCCCGCCGCAGTACAAGCCTCGGCACCGGCCAAGTCTCGGCCTCGCGCACAGTCCATCCGTAGTGGCTTGCACGTTCGCCGCCACGTCCACTCCGAGGCATTCCCGGAGCTCCCACGACGCACAGGATCTGATGGGACGACCACGCCGCTCCAGTACTCCAAGGATGAACCACTCCGATGACCATGCCGCCACAGGGACAGGCCACAGGGCTCGGACATGCCACCCCTATTGGCACGACGCCGCATAGCAATACATGTACGGTCCTAGTCCTCCCTTCAACTATAAAAGGAGAGGACTTGGGCCACTTAGGGAGGAGGAGAAAAAAGAGGAAGGAGAACACCTTGTAACACACACACACATCCCTGCCGCCTGAGAGCAACGTCTCAAGCGGCCCGCATGACACCCTGCCGAGACCTAGGACCAGCTCCCTCTCTCCTTTAGCTTGTAACCCCCTACTACGAGCACTTTGGTGCAAGGAATACAAGATCGATCTCTCAGACTGGACGTAGGGCCTCGATTGCCCGAACCAGTATAAACCTTGTGTCTCTTTGCATCACCATCCGGAATCGGGAGCACGCAGAACAAATTCACTAGTCGGTTGAGGACCCCCCGGTCCGAAACACCGACAGTTGGCACGCCAGGTAGGGGCCGCTACGTGTCGTTTTCGTCATCCCAGCCGGACCCGGATGGCAGATCCCATACGACCATTGCGTCTCGGCACCGTGGTTTGGTTCGGGAGCCTAGAGTTCATGTCTCTAGGGCATGAGTACGACATGGTGCTCCTCACTCCTCGAGCCCCACCGTCCGATGATGAAGTTACGCCCCGGCAGCCTAGGCGCAGGCGGCGCCCGGGCGGCCGCTCTCGCCGCGCTCGCCAGGCACAACGCGAGCAAGGCCACCCCGACGCTACGCGAACCTGGGGCGGCACGCCACTCTCCGCCGATATCCTACGACCAGCTGTTGGTATGGGGTCCCTGGCTGGGGACCTGTCTGGCCTGAGCTTGGACAAAGGAAAATCGCCGGTGGCTCGTGGCGATGCCCAGTCGTCAAGCTCCGCTCCTCCACTCCCTGAAGAGCCAACCCCGGCGGGGCAGAATCTGGAGACGGCACCGTCCCCATACCCCTTTGGGTTGAGAGATGCCGCCGCCTCGTACGCCTATGCTTACTCTACCGCTCGCGAGCACCCCTCGGAACGCCGCCAGCGCTTCGCTCTCGACCTGAGCACCCACTCCGACTCCTCGGACGAGGACGAGGCGTGGCCCGGGGTGGATTTTTCCGGACTCCGCAACCCTGGGGCTTTGCGCCAGTTCTTGGCTGCAAGCGACTACTGCTTCGGCTACTCCGACTCCGACGACGAAGGCACCTACAACCCCACTCGCGAATGTTTTCATGTCAGGGTCGGGATGCCGACAGCGGGCGAAGAGGACGAGGGGGCAGGTAGCCGTTCCCCGCTCTGCCCCGGCGTGGGCGTCGCTACACCTCCACGCGCCGTCCTGCTGGCCGCACGAAATGAGAACGTCGCTCTTGCGCGACCTCAGCGCCCAGACCTAGAACAGCTCTGTGAGCTCCAGGCCAAGGTCGAGCAAGACCAACTCCTTCTGCAGCAGCTTCGAGACTCTCTCGAACAGGAACAGCGAGGTCGCGGCGAAGGCGGGGGAGCCCGACGGAGGGCCCTCGACGTGCATCACCGCATCCATAATGACAAAGGGAGTGAGCAACCCCCGATCTTCAATCGCGCTAGCCAGAACATCACGGCTGCGGCGATGCTGGTTCGCGCAATGCCTGAGCCTTCTATCGCGGAGGGGCGGCGGGTCCGCGGCAAGCTCCGAGATCTCCTAGAGACCACCGCGTTCAGCAAGCCGAGAGTTCTGCCTCCCGACGGCACGGGGGCATCTCGAACCTACCCGCGGCACCACCTCGTTAGGACAGGGAAGCCTCGGCTCGTCCCGAACCTGCTCGAGCACCGATAGCTCATAGGGTCCCCGTGCTCCTTGACCGCCTCGACAATCGACACGAGGGGCAGGGAGACCACGAGGTGGTCGGCCGACGACGACGCCACGACGGTGAGGGGCCCGCCTGAGGCTACCATGTGCACCGAGGTGGCCGCTACGACAGCGAGGAAGACCGCAGCCCTTCTCCTGAGCCACCTGGCCCTCGAGTCTTCAGCAGAGCTATCTGTGTCGCCCAGTTCCCGACCCGTTTTCGGCAACCAGCTAACCTCGCGAAATACAGCGGTGAGACCAACCCCGAACTCTGGCTTGCCAACTACCGCCTGGCCTGCCAGCTAGGTGGCGCGGATGACGACCTGCTCATCATCCGTAACCTCCCCTTGCTCTTGTCAGATTCGGCGCGAGCCTGGCTCGAGCACCTCCCTCCCTCACAGATCCACGACTGGCATGACTTGGTTAGGGTCTTCGTTGGGAATTTTCAGGGCACGTACGTACGTCCCGGAAACTCCTGGGACCTTAAGAATTGCCGCCAGAAACCAGGCGAGTCTCTCCAAGATTTCATCCGGCGCTTCTTCAAGCAGTGCACCGAGCTGCCCAGCGTCGGCGACTCGAAGATCGTCCAGGCTTTCCTCTCCGGCACCACCTGCCGGGACCTGGTGCGGGAGCTAGGTTGGAACGTGCCACGCACCGCTGCTGCACTCCTCGACATTGCCACCAACTTCGCCTCGGGCGAGGAGGCCGTCGGCGCCATCTTCCCTGACAGCGACGCCAAGGGAAAACGGAGGGACGAGGCCCCCGGCGCCTCAGCCTCCCACCTCCCTAAGAGAAAGAAAAAAGGGCGCCTAGGGAAGCAGGAGGTCATGGGGGCTGATCAGGTCAGGGCCGTAGAACGCAAGAATCCCCGAGGCCCCAAAGGCCCTAGGCCTTTCGACGACATGCTCAAGAAACCATGCCCTTACCACCAAGGCCCGGTCAAGCACGCCCTCGAGGATTGCTCCATGCTGCGACGTTACTACGCTAGGCTCGGGCTCCCCGACGACGACGCCAAGCAGAAGGGTGCCGACGACCGGGACGAGGACAAGGACGACGGGTTCCCCGAAGTACGCAACGCCTTCATGATCTTCGGCGGGCCCTGGCATGCCTTACGGCGCGGCAGCGAAAAAGGGAACGCCGAGAAGTCTTCTCGGTCAAGGTAGCCACCCCCCAGTACCTCGACTGGTCTCGAGAGGCGATCACCTTCGATCGAGATGACCACCCTGACCATGTTCCGAATCCCGGGCAGTACCCGCTGGTTGTCGACCCAATCATCGGCAACACCCGACTCTCCAAGGTGTTGATGGACGGAGGCAGCGGCCTCAACATCCTCTACGCCAACACCCTGGAGCTCTTGGAGATCGATCGGTCGAGGCTCCGAGGCGATGTCGCACCCTTCCACGGCATCATGCTAGGGAGGCGCACGCGACCCCTCGGGCGCATCAACCTTCCTGTCTGCTTCGGCACCCCCTCCAACTACCGCAAGGAAGTCCTCACCTTCGAGGTAGTCGGATTCGGGGGAGCCTACCACGCCATTCTGGGGCGGCCGTGCTACGCCAAGTTCATGGCAGTACCCAACTATACCTACCTCAAGCTCAAGATGCCAGGCCCTGGCGGTGTCATCACGATTGAGTCCACGTACGAACATGCATACGACTGCGACGTTGAATGCATCGAGTACGCCGAGGCTCTTGCGGAGGCCGAGGCCCTCATCGCCCACCTCGACCAACTCAGTGGCGAGGTGCCTAACTCCAAGCGTCGCGCGGGGGCGTTCGAGCCCGCGGAAACCATCAAACTCATCCCGGTCGACCCCGCCTGCCCCGACGACCGAGCGCTGAGGATTAGCGCCACCCTCGACATCAAATAGGAAGCCGTGCTCATTGACTTTCTCCGTGCGAACGCCGACATATTCGCATGGAGTCCCTCGGACATGCCGGGCATACCAAGGGAGGTCGCCGAGCATGCTCTGGACATCCGGGCCGGATCTAGACCGGCTAGGCAACGCCTGCGCCGCTTCGACGAAGAAAAGCGCAGGGCCAACGGAGAGGAGGTGCAGAAACTCTTGGCGGCCGGGTTCATCAAGGAAGTGTCCCACCCAGAGTGGTTGGCTAACCCCATGTTAGTCAAAAAGAAAAATGGGAAATGGAGGATGTGTGTAGACTACACCGGTCTAAACAAAGCCTGTCCAAAGGTCCCCTTCCCGTTACCTCGAATCGATCAAATTGTTGATTCCACTGTAGGGTGCGAGACCCTGTCTTTCCTTGATGCGTACTCTGGTTACCACCAGATCAAGATGAAAGAATCCGACCAGCTCGCGACTTCTTTCATCACACCGTTTGGCATGTACTGTTACGTGACGATGCCCTTTGGCCTTAGAAACGCAGGTGCCACGTACCAACGGTGCATGACCCAGGTCTTTGGAGACAACATCGGGTGGACCGTCGAGGCCTACATAGACGACATCGTGGTCAAGACCAGAAAGGCCGAGGGTCTCGTCGACGACTTGAGGATAACCTTCAAATGCCTTAGGGAGAAGGGCATCAAGCTCAACCCCGAGAAGTGTGTGTTCGGGGTTCCCCGAGGCATGCTCTTGGGATTCATAGTCTCGGAACGCGGCATTGAAGCCAACCCGGAGAAGGTCTCGGCCATAACCAGCATGGGACCGATCAGAGACCTCAAGGGGGTACAGAGGGTCATGGGATGCCTTGTGGCCCTGAGCCGCTTCATCTCGCGCCTCGGCGAAAAAGGTTTGCCCCTGTACCGACTCTTGAGAAAGTCCGAGCGTTTCTCTTGGACCCCCGAGGCCGAGGAAGCCCTCGACAGACTCAAGAGCCTGCTCACCAATCCTCCCGTCCTGATACCCCCGGCCATGGACAAGGTCCTCCTACTCTACGTTGCCGCAACAACCCAAGTGGTCAGCGCCGTCGTAGTGGTAGAGAGGCAGGAAGAAGGGCATACTCTGCCCACCCAACGACCTATTTATTTCATCAGCGAGGTGCTCTCCGAGACCAAGGCACGCTACCCCCACATCCAGAAGCTGGTCTACGCCGTGGTCCTGGCCCGGCGCAAACTGCGCCACTACTTCGAGTCGCACCCAGTGACTGTGGTATCATCCTTCCCCCTGGGCGAGATAGTTCATAACCGGGAGGCCTCGGGCAGGATAGCCAAGTGGGCTGTCGAGCTTATGGGGGAAACCTTGACCTTTGAGCCTCGAAAAGCGATCAAGTCTCAGGTCTTGGCCGATTTCGTGGCTGAATGGACAGATACCCAACTGCCACCTGCTCAAATTCAGACGGAGTGTTGGACCCTGTACTTCGACGGATCCCTGATGAAGACCGGGGCAGGCGCGGGTCTGCTCTTCATTTCGCCCCTCGGAGTACACCTGCGCTACATGGTGCGGCTCCACTTCGCTGCCTCCAACAACGTGGCCGAATACGAGGCCCTCATCAATGGCTTGCAAGTTGCCATCGAGCTTGGGGCACGGCGCCTCGACGTCCGAGGTGACTCGCGACTCGTCATAGATCAAGTGATGAAGGAGTCAAATTGCCTCGACCCTAAAATGGAGGCTTACCGCAAGATGGTACGACGCCTAGAAGACAAGTTCGACGGCCTCAAACTAAATCATGTCGCGCGAAAGTACAACGAGGCCGCCGACGAGCTGGCAAAGATGGCCTCGGCACGGGCCCCGGTCCCCCCAAACGTCTTCGCCAGAGACCTCCACAAACCTTCCATTAGATACACCTTGGCAACAGAGGAGGGCCCCCCTGTGGAACCCGCGGCGAAGCTCGACGCCCTCTCTGCTGCCGAGACCCCCTCGATCAAGCCCGAGGTCATGGAAGTCAACGCCGAGCCTCCACGGACTGATCAGGACGTGGATTGGCGAGTCCCGTTCCTCGATTGGCTCGATCGGGGGGAGCTTCCTGACGACAAAACCGAAGCACGGCGGCTTGCGCGGCGAGCCAAGACTTACGCCCTCTACAACGGCGAATTGTACAGGCGAAGTCCCTCAGGTGTCCTCCAACGGTGTATCAGCCCCGAAGCGGGCCAAGCCCTGCTTTGGGACTTACACGCGGGCACCTGCGGGCATCATGCGGCGCCTCGGACGCTTGTAGGGAACGCTTTTCGCCAAGGGTTCTACTGGCCGATGGCAGTCGCTGACGCTACCAAGCTGGTACGCTCCTGCGAAGGATGCCAGTACTATGCCCGGCAGACACATCTCCCAGCCCTGGCCCTGCAAACCATCCCCATCACCTGGCCATTCGCCGTATGGGGTCTCGACATGGTCGAGCCTCTGCAAAGGGCCCCCGGGGGCTTCACCCATCTATTGGTATCAATCGACAAGTTCTCCAAATGGATCGAGGCTCGTCCGATCAATCAAATCAAATCCGAGCAGGCGGTGCTATTCTTCACTGACATCATCCACAGGTTTGGGGTCCCCAACACCATCATCACCGACAACGGGACGCAGTTCACCGGCAAAAGGTTCCTGACGTTTTGCGACGACCACCACATCCGTGTGGCCTGGTCGGCCGTAGGACACCCAAGGACCAACGGCCAAGTAGAGCGTGCCAACGGCATGATCCTACAAGGCCTCAAGCCAAGGATTCACAACCGATTGAAAAAGTTTGGCAAAAAATGGCTCGCCGAGCTCTCGTCGGTCATCTGGAGCCTGAGGAACACTCCAAGCCGAGCAACGGGATTCACGCCTTTCTTCCTAGTCTATGGGGCCGAGGCCATCCTCCCCACCGACCTGGAATATGGTTCCCCGAGGCTGCAAGCCTATAACGAACAAAGTAACCGCACCACCCGAGAGGATGCCCTTGATCAACTGGAGGAAGCCCGAGACGTCGCGCTACTACACTCGGCCAAATACCAGCAGAGCCTGCGGCGCTATTAGGCCCGACGCGTCCGAGGCCGAGACTTGAAGGTAGGCGACCTGGTGTTGAGGCTAGCACAGAGCAACAAGGGTCGCCACAAGCTGACTCCGCCATGGGAAGGACCGTACATCATCGCCCAAGTGCTGAAGCCCGGGACCTACAAGTTGGCCAACGAGAAGGGCGAAGTCTTCACCAACGCTTGGAACATAGAACAACTACGTCGCTTTTATCCCTAAATTTCCAAGCATTGTATATGTCGTTTCTCGAAATACAATTAAAAAGCGTTCTTTAGTTGGTTTAATTTTTTGAGAAACCCCCCGAGCCCATCGTAGGCCTCGGCAATACAGTAACACGGCAAGGGAAACTCGGTTCTGCCTCGGCAGAACCAAGGCTCCCTCGGGGGCTAGATAGGGGACCCCTCCCTAGGCGTCCCCTAGGTCCCATGCGCCATTCTTCAGTTGTTTTTCGCAAAAAATCCTACGCCAAGTCCCTAGCAGGCTCTGACGAATTAGTTGTAAAAACCCCTCGGACCAAGGTCTGTTTCCTAAGCGAGAGGCCGGTAGAGTCGCGAGACGGCCCACGCCTCCGGGCTATGGCACTCCCTCACTACCTCTCGCTCAAGGGACGGCTTAGGCCCCAAGGGGGTGTTTTGCAAACGAAATCCGATCAGGAGCGACAGAGGGCAGAGGCTCGGAAACATGAGAAAAACAACTAAGAAACACGAATACTTCAGAAATAAAGGCCTCGACGGCCACAAGCGTTATGATATAAAAATAACCCCTATTCTATCTTTACATAGCCCCCGGGGCCCAGATTAAGGTTCAGGGCCTTCAGCACCAGCAGATGGCAGGGGGGGCACCACCTCCTCTTCGAAGAGTGTCGCCAGCGCCGCACTAGGGCCTTCTGCCACCTCCATCAGCTTCGCGACCACCGCGTCGGCCTCCTCGTCGTCATCAGGCAGAACGTAGCCATCACTGATGGCCGGGAGGTCGACGCCAAGGTAGTGAGAGGAGATGACGGCCATCGCCCGCTTGACACCCGTGTGCAACGCCCCTCGGAGCCGTTCGCGCATCTGGCTGCTCAGCGCAATCAAGCGGCTCCTAAGGGAGCTACCTGACTGAACCCCCTCGATCTCCAAGGCCTCGCAGGTGGAAAGGGCGGCACGTTTCAGCGCCTCGTGCTCCTTGATCTCGGTATCGAGCACTGTCTATACCGCGCTGGAAGCCTCGGCGACCCTGGTGAACTCCGCCTCTGATTCTGCACCACGGAAAATGTAATGAGGTCGAGCCAATGAAAAAACAACCTAAGTTAGGGACGGAAGCCCACGGAGCTCACCCTTGGCCTTCAGCTCCCAGCGTCGGGTCTCCACCTGACAAGCCTCGACCTTCTCCCTCAACCGCTGGGCCTCGACCCGAGAGACCTCGGCCGCCCTAGAAGCTTCACTCCCCAGCTCTGCGTCACACAAGGAAGTTAGGGAGCGAACATAAGGAGAAGAAAACAAAACAGGGGGACTCAAACTCACCCTCGACCGTCCCCCTCAAAACCACAGCCTCGATTTGCGAGGCCTCAACCGCAGCAAGGGCCTCGTTTAGAGCACCTTTGGTCAGCCGGTGCGCACTCTCCTCTGCCCCTAGCTGCCCAGCGAGGGCCTTGCCCGAGGCCGTTGCTTCTTCAGCCCGGGATCTGAAGGCATCCCGATCGCTGACGGCGTGGGTAAGCTCCTCCTCCAGCTCCTTGATCTGCGCCGCCAAGGGGGCGAGCTGTGTCTGGGCTGTGGCCGCCACGACCTTCGCGTCGTCATAGCGAAGGCGGAGGTCCACCACCTCCGCGCTTCGTGCCGACAGAAGCTCGTTAGCATCGGCAAGAAGGCCCCTCTGCCGCTGAAGCTGGTCCCAGATTCCCCTCTCCCGCCGGAGGAAGACCGATTTCCCGAGGGACTGGGTCTCGAGCTCCTGAGGGGGCAGAGCAGAGGTTGTCGATTACGACAAAACCGAGAAAAGAACAACATCACGCGAGAAAGGAAAACGCGAACCTGGGCGACTCCGGGCAGTTCGTCGGCCACTACGGACAGCGCCGTCCGTAGCGACCGCTCCGCCAGCTCACGGTACTGCTCGAAGGTACTCCAGCGCCCGCCCTCGGCCGTGTCCTCGAGGGCGAACAGAGGCTCCCCCTCAGGGTCATCCCGGCTCCGCCACAGTACCCGCGGGTGATCCCACCCGCGGGGCTCGGGTCGCGCCCGCACGAGGGCCGAGCCTCCCTCATCTAAGAGCGGCGCCGACTGCTCCACGGCATCGGTCTCCTCGACGTCGACCACCTCCCACGCCCGGGAAGTATCGTCGGAGGAGATCGGATAGACCTCCGTCCCCCGGGTGCTCTCCCTCAACAATGGCGGGCCCTGAGCCAAGGGCACGGCCGAGGCCTCTGCCGCCTGCGTCTCCGCCTCCTGCACAGACGGCCTCGCCGCCATCACAACGGCCTCGGTGACCTCGGGGGCTCCCGCCTCTGCAATCACGGCCTCGGCGGTCTCGGGGACTCCGGCCTCCGCCATCGTGGCCTCGGCAGACGCAGAGACGCCGACCGCGGCCACTGCAGTCTCGGCGGTCGTGGGCGCCGTGGCCTCCATCGCCTCAGCCTCGGAGGCCCCGGGAGCCTCGGCAACAAAGGGCACAACGGCCCCATCCAACTGTGTAGGGGCTGCCTCGGCGACCCCTCCGTGGGCGGCCGGTCCCTTTGGGTCGACCCTCGCCGACGCCACGCCGCGTTGGATAGCGGCTTGTGCCTCCGCCACCCAGTGGGCGGAGGACCCAGGGCTCGCCTTAAGCGCCTTAAGGGGCGCCAAGGGGAGGTCATCCGCAGGCCGCTTCCGACTAAAGGAAATTAACCTATAGGGTCAACGCGAGACCAGAAAAGCGAACGGAAGACACTACGACCCTGCCAAAAATACACTTACTTAGAACGGGGCGGCCCCCGCTTCGCCACGGCAAACCGCATCCGCAACGGCGGAGGCGGCGGCAGTGGCGTCGCATCCGTATCCATCAGCGCCGGTCGGTCCTCAGCGGACCCCGGCGCCCCATCGGTCCTCTGCGGGGGCGGTGGCGTCGCCTCCACCGCCACCTGCTCCGCCGCGGCCGCCGAGCCTACCGGGCTGACGGCGTGTTTGCCTAACGCCCACGCCTCGGGCGTGTCGGCCTCGGCCCTGGAGCGGGCAACTGCCGGCCCCGGGTCCACTTCTCCTCCCCTTCCCGGGGGTGCCGGGCTGCTTGCCGATGCCTCGGGCGCCACCTCCACGACGTCAGGAAGGTGGTCTAGGGGACCTCGCCCTCCCTCGCCCTTGTCGTTCCCGTCCGAGGCCTCCGTCGACAACGACGTCGACGGGGATTCCTCCAACGGGAGACCATCCTTCCGTTGCTGACGGCGACGCTTATCCAATGCCTCGTGCGCAAGGATGTGCTTCGTGCGCTTCGCCGCCTTAGCGTCCTTTCGCTTCTTCTGCGCGTCGGCGTGAGCGCGGTTGATCGCCCGCTGCCCCGCGTCCTCGGGAACGGGCGACGGGGAGGAGCGCACGTCCCTCATCCCCTGAAGGAACGACAAATGCGTATAAGGAAACAAGGGATAAAGGGAGATTGAGGAGGCTCAGAGGCCACAGCGGCACTCGACTTACCAGCGAAAGGAACCCCCGCGACGGTCGCATCGCGAAGGGGGTCAGGTTGCCGCCCCTCAACTTCGCGTCTACCGTCTCCCCCACCCGACGAAGAATTTCCTCGTCGGAGAGGGCGGAGGAAGACATCCGGGTGCCTTCAAAACGGG